>NC_134356.1:33308145-33603145 GCF_048569485.1 Anomaloglossus baeobatrachus | reverse complement strand
CCCAACCACTACGAGCTCACCAGGAAGGATCTGATGGTGAAAAACATCAAGAGGTACCGGAAAGAGCTGGAGAAGGAAGGCAGCCCCCTGGCCGAGAAGGACGAAAATGGCAAATATCTGTACCTAGGTCAGTGGAAACCCCCCCACCTTCCCCCACAAGCTTCTACTGGGGTCAAACCGATGCCTAAAGCCCCTCATAAACATTAGATTTTCATCCCTTTCACTAGAGGGGTCCGTGAGCCCCTATAATATGGCACGACGCCTCATTTATTTAATTTCCGTCTCTTTTAGACTTTGTGCCGGTCACCTTCATGCTTCCAGCCGATTACAACTTATTCGTCGAAGAATTTCGGAAAAACCCGTCCAGCACCTGGATCATGAAACCCTGCGGGAAAGCCCAAGGAAAAGGCATATTCCTCATCAACAAGCTGTCACAGATTAAGAAGTGGTCCCGGGACAGCAAGACCTCCTCGTGAGTGATGGAAAAGCCGCCGTCATGTGGTACACCGCCATTGTAATACTCTTAAAGGGGCTGTCCAGGACTTGGATAGCATAGGTCATCAATGGTAGGTCAATGGGGGTCAGACACAGCGCACCTCCAGGGTTTCAGCTATTTTCTACTTCCATGGTGGCTGGATGTACACGGTATACACAGCTCCATACATAATGTAGTGGCCGTTTTTTGGTACTGCAGCTCAGCTCCTACTGAAGTTAATGTAACTTGAATTGCAATACCTACTAATGGCCACTACATGGTGTGTAGAGCTAGAGCAATATGGCTCCATACACCGTGTAGTGGCCATTCTTGTGTACTACAGCTCAGATTCTATTGAAGTGAATGTGATTTGAATTGCAGTACCTACTAACACAGCTCCATACACCGTGTAGTGGCCGTTCTCAGGTACTACAGCTCAGTTCCTATTGAAGTGAATGTGATTTTGACTGCCGTACCTACTAATGTCCATTACACGATGCACAGCTCCATACACTGTGTAGTGGCCGTTCTCAGGTACTACAGCTCAGTTTCTATTGAAGTGAATGTGATTAGGATCACCATACCTACTAATGGCCATTACACGATGCACAGCTCCATATGCTGCGTACTGGCCGTTTTCCAGTACTACAGCTCAGTTCCTATTGAAGTGAATGGGATTTGAATTGCAGTGCCTACTAATGGCCACAAACACGGTGTAGAGAGCTGGAACAATATGGCTCCATACACCGTGTAGTGGCCATTCTCGGGTACTACAACTCAGCAGTTCCTATTAAAAAGAATGTAACTTGGATTGCAGTACCTACTAATGGCCACTACATGGTGTACAGAGCTGGAACAGCACATTTGTATACACCATCTATTGGCAGTGTTTGGGTACTGCAGCTCAGTTCCTATTGAAGTGAATATGATTTGGATTGCAGTACCTACTAATGTTCACTGCACGATGCACAGCTCCATACACCGTGTAGTGGCCATTCTCAGGTACTGCAGCTCAGTTCCTATTGAAGTGAATGTGATTTGGATTGCAGTGCCTACTAATGTTCACTGCATGATGCACAGCTCCATACAATGTGTAGTGGCCATTCTCAGGTACTGCAGCTCAGTTCCTATTGAAGTGAATGTGATTTGGATTGCAGTGCCTACTAATGGGCACTAGCTGGTGTAGAGAACTGGAACAGCACACATACACTGTGAAGTAGCTGTTCTCAGGTACTACAGCTCAGTTCCTATTGAAGTGAATGTCATTTGAATTGCTGTACCTACTAATGGCCACTACATGGTGTACAGAGGTGTTACAATATAGCTCCATACACCGTGTAGTGGCCGTTCTCGGGTACTACAACTCAGCTGCTATTGAAAGGAATGTGATTTGGATTGCTGTACCTATTAATGGCCATTACACGATGCACAGCTGCATACACCATGTATTGGCTGTTTTTGGATACTGTAGCTCAGTTCCTATTGATGTGAATGGGACTTGGATTACTGTACCTACTAATGGCCATTACACTGTGTACAGAGCTGGTACAGCACTGCTCTATACACCGTGTAGTGGCCATTATTGGGTACTGCAGCTCAGCTCCTATGGAAGTGAATGTGATTTGAGCTGCAGTACCAAAGACCAGCCACACTATGGTGCATAGAGCTGAGATGTTCTGACTCCGTACACTGTGTCCTTCCCGGTGTAGTGGGAGCTGCAAACCTCTAATCTACAAGGATTCTGGGTGTCACACGTGCACTAATCTGATATTAATGACCAGTTTTACATCATGGCATGTCTACACGTAATGCTGCCACACACTGGGGTTAAGGGCCATACATGGGGGAACATCAGCATGCTCCCAGCTCCCCCTTGTGGTGTCTGCAGGCATCAAGAATTTTATCATTTAGAGGGGTTATCCACCTTCTGGGACTTTTTTTTTACTTAAATGGATGTATTTTAGGCTAAGAATACTCTTTTTCCATTGGGTTCCATTATAAAATGTTGCACCATTTTGCCTTTTATAGCCTCTGTTATTTGCTGGCTGCTGGAAATAAACTGTGGAAAAAGAAGTGCAATAGGGTCTTACCCCGGTAGAAAGGGGGGATGAAGAGGGGTGGTATTACTCACCTATAGGGGTTGTGAAAATTACAACTCCTATAACAGCATGTAAGTTACTCCAAGCCACGGCAGCGGTCCCCAAAATGGCAGATAACAGAGAGTAGTAGAATAGGGTGTCCAAGCCGCGACAATGACTAGCCGATCATGAAGATTGTGGATTAATGTTGCTTTAGGCTAAGTTCACACTTCCGTTGTTTTGCATCAGTCACAAGCCGTAGCCTTGAGGAATTACGGTATCCTGCAAAATAGTTTGCAGGAATCCTGTTTTTCCCCATAGGTTTCTATTAGTGACGGATTGTGACTGATGATGCTGCGTTGCATCCGCTGCGTCGCGGTCAGTCGTTTTTTGAGCAGCGCGATCCGTAGGATTTCGCTGCGCATGCGCTCTCTGGCTCCCCGCCCCCGTAACCAGGATAAACATCGGGTAACCAAGCAATGCGCTTTGGTTAGTTACCCGATATTTACAGTGGTTACGGGTGCAGGGAGCCCGCGCTAAGCTGGTATCCAAGATAAATATCGGGTAACCAAGCAAAAAGTGCTTTGCTTTTAGTTACCCGATATTTACCCTGGATACAGTGTGCAAGGAGGCCGACACTTCACCACTCGGCTCCGCCCCCTCCCGCACTCCGCATGTATACACACACACTTACACACACACACACTCACTTGTCCCAAGCCCTGCAGTCCCCGCGGCACTGACGTCCTCAGCTCCACGGCCCCGCTCGGCTCCGCCCCCTCGCGCTCCGCCCCCTCCCGCACTCCGCATGTACACACGCATGTAGACACACACACACACACACACACACACACACACACACACACACACATATATATATATATATATATATATATATATATATATATATATATATATATATATATATATATACACACACTCACTCGCTCACCTGTCCCCAGCCATGCAGACCGTGGCACTGACGTCCTCAGCTCCGCCCCCCGAACTCCGCCCCCCGCACACAACGGAGTCCGACAAAGAAATTCTTTTCTTTGTCACCGTTGTCATCCGTTGTACAACGCATCAGTCACATGCGTCAAGCAACGTATGTGACTGATGCAAAACAACAGAAGTGTGAACTTAGCCTTATTCAATGCACAGGTCAACGCGTTTCGGGAGACACAGCTCCCTTCCTCAGGTCAGACTGGCAAGAAACATCAAATCTCTTGATGTTTCTTGCCAGTCTGTCCTGAGGAAGGGAGCTGTGTCTCCCGAAACGCGTTGACCTGTGCATTGAATAAAGCAACATTAATCCACAATCTTCATGATCGGCTAGTCATTGGCGTGGCTTGGACACCCTATTCTACTACTCTCTGTTAATTGCTGGCTGCTGAATGAGTTAACTGAGAGTCTATCAGTTGGCTCACTATAATGGTTTGGTGGAGAGCTTGTTACACTTTTTATATTCTTTTTCCGACCTCCTCTCTCAGCTGATTTATGACCACCGACCACATCCAAGTTCAATGTGTCAGGAAAAGCCAAACTGTGCAAAATTTTCAAAGAAACCCAATTGTAAAAATGATTTATAGCCCAAAATAAAAAGAAATTCCACTTAAAGCTATTGCCCAGTGCAGTTGGGTAATGGGAATGAAGGGATTGAGGTCCATATTTAGACAGACCAGGGCCCAATAAACTCCTCTGTAGTCATCTGACCCATATTTCCCATTTTTAGGACAAATTGGGTTTACCGTAATAACATTCATGCTAATGTCATGGCAAAGAAATATGTGTACTATATTACAGTAAAAAAAAAACAAAACTTAAAAATTCTACTTTTCAGGTTTGTGTCCCAGTCTTCTAAGGAAGCCTATGTCATCTCCTTATATATCGATAATCCTTTGCTGATCGGCGGGAAAAAATTTGATCTGCGTCTGTACGTGCTTGTGACGACATACCGGCCGCTGAAGTGTTACATGTAAGTAATGGTCACTTATATGTGATATATAGACTGAATGTATCTTTCTAAACCGGCAATCATACAGCAAAAAGAAGAAAATGGCCTCTGTTATGCTGCCTGCAATATTCAGTCCTTTAAAGGGAGTCTGTCACAGGTCAAAAGTGTCCAGTTTGTTGCTCTTATTTTATTCCTGCTGCTCCCCTGAGTATTCCGGTTTTTGTAAATTCGCCAAACGGTTCCAGAGATATGAGCCTTTTTTATTTGGTGCACATTTTTATGGTTGTTATGGAGGTTTGGCTCACAGGCTCCTCAGGGGCGTGTCCTTAGGCTCCTCTGCATAATGAGCCACACCCCCTCGGTAAAAATAAAAATTAGCACTCAATATAAAGGCCTATATCTCTAGAACCGTATGTCGGAGTTACAAAAAAATAAAAAAGGAATACAACTGGCCACTTTTGACCTCTTTAAAGTATTTAGGACTTTATTGCAGCAAAAATAGTAAAGTACTTAAAAAAAACCATATTTATATATATATATATATATATATATATATATATATATATATATATATATATATATATATACTGTACATATGGGCGGCACGGTGGCTCAGTGGTTAGTGATTATCTGCAAGGAGTTTGTATGTTCTCCCCGTGTTTGCGTGGATTTCCTCCGGGTTCTCAGGTTTCCTCCCACACTCCAAAGCATTGCCAATGTATGTAAAGCGCTGTGGAATTAGTAATTAATAGCGCTATATAAATGAATACAATTATTATATATATATATATATATATATATATATACACCCACACTCATTATATATACAGTACAGTGCCTACAAGTAGTATTCAACCCCCTGCAGATTTAGCAGGTTTGATAAGATGCAAATAAGTTAGAGGCTGCAAACTTCAAACAAGAGCAGGATTTATTAACAGATGCATAAATCTTACAAACCAACAAGTTATGTTGCTCAGTTAAATTTTAATAAATTTTCAACATAAAAGTGTGGGTCAATTATTATTCAACCCCTAGGCTTAATATTTTGTGGAATAACCCTTGTTTGCAATTACAGCTAATAATCGTCTTTTATAAGACCTGATCAGGCCGGCACAGGTCTCTGGAGTTATCTTGGCCCACTCCTCCATGCAGATCTTCTCCAAGTTATCTAGGTTTTTTGGGTGCCTCATGTGGACTTTAATCTTGAGCTCCTTCCACAAGTTTTCAATTGGGTTAAGGTCAGGAGACTGACTAGGCCACTGCAACTCCTTGATTTTTTCCCTCTTGAACCAGGCCTTGGTTTTCTTGGCTGTGTGCTTTGGGTCGTTGTCTTGTTGGAAGATGAAATGACGACCCATCTTAAGATCCTTGATGGAGGAGCGGAGGTTCTTGGCCAAAATCTCCAGGTAGGCCGTGCTATCCATCTTCCCATGGATGCGGACCAGATGGCCAGGCCCCTTGGCTGAGAAACAGCCCCACAGCATGATGCTGCCACCACCATGCTTGACTGTAGGGATGGTATTCTTGGGGTCGTATGCAGTGCCATCCAGTCTCCAAACGTCACGTGTGTGGTTGGCACCAAAGGTCTCGATCTTGGTCTCATCAGACCAGAGAACCTTGAACCAGTCTGTCTCAGAGTCCTCCAAGTGATCATGAGCAAACTGTAGACGAGCCTTGACATGACGCTTTGAAAGTAAAGGTAACCTTACGGGCTCGTCTGGAACGGAGACCATTGCGGTGGAGTACGTTACTTATGGTATTGACTGAAACCAATGTCCCCACTGCCATGAGATCTTCCCGGAGCTCCTTCCTTGTTGTCCTTGGGTTAGCCTTGACTCTTCGGACAAGCCTGGCCTCGGCACGGGTGGAAACTTTCAAAGGCTGTCCAGGCCGTGGAAGGCTAACAGTAGTTCCCTAAGCCTTCCACTTCCGGATGATGCTCCCAACAGTGGAGACAGGTAGGCACAACTCCTTGGAAAGGGTTTTGTACCCCTTGCCAGCCTTGTGACCCTCCACGATCTTGTCTCTGATGGCCTTGGAATGCTCCTTTGTCTTTCCCATGTTGACCAAGTATGAGTGCTGTTCACAAGTTTGGGGAGGGTCTTAATTAGTCAAAAAAGGCTGGAAAAAGAGATAATTAATCCAAACATGTGAAGCTCATTGTTCTTTGTGCCTGAAATACTTCTTAATACTTTAGGGGAACCAAACAGAATTCTGGTGGTTTGAGGGGTTGAATAATAAATGACCTCTGAATAAACTTTTCACAATTTAAAAAAAAAAAAAAAAAAAAAAAGAAATAACATTCTTTTTTGCTGCATTTCACACTTCCAGGCTGATCTACAGTCCAAATGTCACAATGCCAAGTTACTTCCGAATGTGTAAACCAGCTAAATCTGCAGGGGGTTGAATACTACTTGTAGGCACTGTGTGTATATATGTATATATATATATATATATATATATATATATATATATATATATATATATATATATATATATATATATATATATATATATATATATATATATATATATATATATATATATATATAATGTAGATATAGATATAGATATATATATCTCATTTGTTTTTCCCGCAGCTGTACACCAGGTGGAATACAGTGTTAATGTTATTTATATCACTACAAAAAAAAAACAATGGTCAATTGCTGACGCAGGGGTTAAAAAAAGACCCAAAAACAGAATCCCTTTATGCTCCGCCCCCGGGACCTGCCCGTCATCTCCTTACACACATTTTGTAATGTTCTTCCCGCTCCAGGTACAAACTTGGATTCTGTCGTTTCTGCACTGTGAAATACACCCCGAGTACGAGCGAGCTGGACAACATGTTTGTTCATCTGACGAACGTCGCTATACAGAAACATGGGGTAAGGAGATGGGGGTCATATACCGGGGCTGTAACTGCTGCCTGGAGGGTTCAGAAGATCTGGTATCATCTAGTCAGGTCTATTAGAAGCTGGAGGACACTAGGACCCATTTATGTCAACAGTTTAAGAAAAATAACTGTCAATGTTGCCCCTAGCAACCAATTACTGCACAGTACTCCTTTCACCTGAGCTGTTTAAAACATGAAAGCTGAGCTCTAATTGGTTGCTATGGCCAACAACAGGCCTTTTTTTTTTCTCCAGAAGAGCTAACTATGTTACCGGGCCAGGTGCTGAATACAAGCTGCCGTAAACGGTAACTTGTATCCTGTGGATGGTAGTGAAAGGGAATTTACAAATTCACTGTTAATGAATGACTAATATCAATGCAGTGAAATTCCTACAATCCGACATCTGATAATCCAGAAAGTCTGATCACATGTACCCTCATTGGCTATTATACAGAGTACCAACAATTGAGATTGTGGGGTGTCCCCGGTATATGGCAGGCCTTGTGGGGTGTCCCTGGTATACCGCAGGTCTTGTGGAGTGTCCCCGGTATGTGGTAGGTCTTGTAGGGGTGTTCCTGGTATATGGCAGGCCTTGTGGGGTGTTTCTTGTGTATAGCAGGTTTTGTGGCGTGTTCCCGGTATACGTCAGGTCTTGAGGGGTGTTTCTGGTGTATACCAGGTCTTGCAGCGTGTTCCCAGTAGACAGCAAGTCTTGTGGGTGTCCCCGGTACACGACAGGTCTTGTGGAGTGTCGCCAGTACACGGCAGGTCTTGTGGAGTGTCCCCGGTACACGGCAGGTCTTTTGGAGTGTCCCCGGTACACGGCAGGTCTTTTGGAGTGTCCCCGGTACACGGCAGGTCTTTTGGAGTGTCCCCGGTACACGGCAGGTCTTGTGGAGTGTCCCCGGTACACGACAGGTCTTGTGGAGTGTCCCCGGTACACGACAGGTCTTGTGGAGTGTCGCCGGTACACGGCAGGTCTTTTGGAGTGTCGCCGGTACACGGCAGGTCTTGTGGAGTGTCCCCGGTACACGGCAGGTCTTGTGGAGTGTCCCCGGTACACGGCAGGTCTTGTGGAGTGTCCCCGGTACACGGCAGGTCTTGTGGAGTGTCCCCGGTACACGGCAGGTCTTGTGGAGTGTCCCCGGTACACGGCAGGTCTTGTGGAGTGTCCCCGGTACACGGCAGGTCTTGTGGAGTGTCCCCGGTACACGGCAGGTCTTGTGGAGTGTCCCCGGTACACGGCAGGTCTTGTGGAGTGTCCCCGGTACACGGCAGGTCTTGTGGAGCGTCCCCGGTACACGGCCGGTCTTGTGGAGCGTCCCCGGTACACGGCCGGTCTTGTGGAGCGTCCCCGGTACACGGCCGGTCTTGTGGAGCGTCCCCGGTACACGGCCGGTCTTGTGGAGCGTCCCCGGTACACGGCCGGTCTTGTGGAGCGTCCCCGGTACACGGCCGGTCTTGTGGAGCGTCCCCGGTACACGGCCGGTCTTGTGGAGCGTCCCCGGTACACGGCCGGTCTTGTGGAGCGTCCCCGGTACACGGCCGGTCTTGTGGAGCGTCCCCGGTACACGGCCGGTCTTGTGGAGCGTCCCCGGTACACGGCCGGTCTTGTGGAGCGTCCCCGGTACACGGCAGGTCTTGTGGAGCGTCCCCGGTACACGGCAGGTCTTGTGGAGCGTCCCCGGTACACGGCAGGTCTTGTGGAGCGTCCCCGGTACACGGCAGGTCTTGTGGAGCGTCCCCGGTACACGGCAGGTCTTGTGGAGCGTCCCCGGTACACGGCAGGTCTTGTGGAGTGTCCCCGGTACACGGCAGGTCTTGTGGAGTGTCCCCGGTACACGGCAGGTCTTGTGGAGTGTCCCCGGTACGAGGCAGGTCTTGTGGGGTGTTCCCGGTATATGACGGGTCTTGTGGGTGTCCCCGGTATGTGGTGGTTCTTGTGGGGTGTCTCTGGTATACGTCAGGTCTTGTGGGTTGTTCCTGGTATACGGCTGGTCTTGTGGGGTGTTTCCGGTATATGGCGGGTCTTGTGAGGTGTCTCCGGTATACGGCGGGTCTTTTGGGGTGTCTCCGGTATACGGCGGGTCTTTTGGGGTGTCTCCGGTATACGGCAGGTCTTGTGGAGTGTCCTCCGTATACGGTAGGTCTTGTGGGGTGTCCCCAGTATACGGTGGGTCTTGTGGGGTGTCCCTGGTATACGGCGGGTCTTGTGGAGTGTTCCTGGTATATGGCAGGTGTTGTAGGGTAATGAACAAGCAGAGGCATCGGCACCACCTAGATAGAAAGGAGTTCTGTGCTGATACTAAACACTTGAAGTAGAAAGGAAAGACACAAGGATCATATAATGTATGTGCAATAATTATCATCTCTTTAAAAAGTTAAGTACAAAATCCCCTTATAATTAATATATATAGGGGATGTAAACCTGACTACCTCTCAGCCAAAATAAGGCTCAAGATGAATGAAATAAAGGTATAGTCACATGGTATACAGCCCAGAAGAGATAAATGCAGGAAGCCCCTGAGGAAGCCACCCTGCTTGGCGGAACGCGTGGGTATTTCATTGTTTTCTCCCCATTTTCTATTTTGGGTCATTGATGCACAGGTCACACGTAAATTCTGGTCTAAGTATTTATTAATTTTTGTAGTTCATTCTTTGGATTCTGTGACCTACTGAGGTCATACTTCATTGACCATCTTCCTACTTCTATGTTGGCATATATATCTTCTGGGCTGTATGCCAAGAGATTAAGTTTTGGTGCCAAAAAAGCACCAAAAACACCCTGTGAGAACATAGCCTTACTATAGAGCTACTGGTGCTTATCATGTTTGTGTCTTTCCTTTTTACCTCAGGTGTTTTGGGGTGTTCCTGGTATGTAGTGGTTAGTGGCAGTATCACTTGGTGCCCGTGCTGAAATCACCTACCATGGGCACGTGATCATCAGAACTTGACCAAGGAGCAATGGAAGAAGGCGCCTGCCCTCGTTCGCCATCATATCGAGGGCCGGTGCGTCTCTGACCTGGGCTCTGGTGTTTTGGTGCATGAAGGGAACTTACACTATATTAACCAGGGGTATTAATGTTCTGGCTGAGCACTGTATATAGAATGTATGTACAGTGAGGCAGGTACTCGGCGCAGATGATCGCGCCGTGCTCGTCCTTCTTCCAGTACATCGCTCCCTCCCCGCGGCTCCTCACTGCGGTATAAGATGCTGTTCTCTCTTCCAGGATGATTACAATCACGTCCACGGCGGGAAATGGACAGTCAGTAATTTACGTCTGTACCTGGAGAGCACGAGAGGACGAGAAGTCACTGATAAACTGTTTGATGAAATTCACTGGATAATCGTCCAGTCCCTGAAGGCAGTGGCGGTGAGTCAGCCATTCACCTGTGCTGGGAGCCGGGCACCGTCATATCACTGCCGCGCAGAGGGCTGCGGGCCACAGCGGCGGTGACCACTGGTGCCATCAGTAATGAGGCCGACGGTGGAAAGTCACAACGCCACTGATTACAGTGGAAAACAGCGGAAGGTCTTTCTTTCTTTCCTTCTTTTTTCTCCTTTCTCTCATTCTTCTATTTCTGTCTTTTTCTATCTATTTTTCTTTTTTTGTTTCTTTCTTTTTTCTATCTTTTTCCTTTGTCATTCTTTTCCTTTTTTCTTTTTTTCTCTTTTCTTGTCTTTCTTTCCTTCCCTCACTTTTTTCTCTTTTTATTTATTTTCTTTATTTTTTTCTTTCTCTTAAATTGAACCTTTTTCACTTACTCTCCCTCTTTTTATTTTATTTTCTCTCTCTTTACTTCTTTCCCTGTCTTTCGTTTTCTCTTTCTATATTTCTTTTTTCTTTTTATTTGTTTTTTTCTTTATCTGTCTCTGTCTTTTTTTATCACTCATTCTCTTTCCTCCTTTCCTTTTTTCTCCTTTCCTTTTCCCCTTTTCTTTTTCTCCTTTCCTTTTCCCCTTTTCTTTTTCTCCTTTCCTTTTCTCCTTTCCTTTTCCCCTTTCCCCTTTATCCGCTTTCCCCTTTTTCCGCTTTCCCCTTTTTCCGCTTTCCCCTTTTTCCGCTTTCCCCTTTTTCTGCTTTCCCCTGGTTCCGCTTTCCCCTTTTTCTGCTTTTACCCTGTTTCCGCTTTTACCCTGTTTCCGCTTTCCCCTTTTTCCGTTTTCCCCTGTTTCCGCTTTACCCTTTTTCCTTTCCTTTCTTCTTTTTCCTTTCCTTTCCTCTTTTTTTCCTTTCCTTTTTCTCTTTTTCCTTTCCTTTTTCTCTTTTTCCTTTCCTTTCCTCTTTTTTCCTTTCCTTTCTTCTTTTTCCTTTCCTCGTTTTCCTTTCCTTTCCTCTTTTTTTCCTTTCCTTTGCTCTTTTTCCTTTCCTTTGCTCTTTTTCCTTTCCTTTGCTCTTGCTCTTCCTTTGCTCTTTTTCCTTTCCTTTGCTCTTTTTCCTTTTTCCTTCCCTTCCGCCCGGCAAATGCCAAACATAAGTATTGGCCCTCATTTATCCAGTGAGGCTGCAACCATGTCTATTTGGCCTCCGTTGACACAGTCCACAGATCGGCATACTTTCTTTAATATTTTGATACAAGTAAAATATATCTTTGTACCGTGTTAGCCAGTAGAGATAAAAAAAATTGTTTAAAAGAACTGAGAGTCCTCAGTGGTTGATACCTTTTAATGGCTAACTGAAAAGATGGTAATAATTGCAAGCTTTTGAGACTACTCAGGTCTCTTCATCAGGCATGGTATAACACAAAATCTGAAGAGTCACATATTTATACACAACAGGACATAGAAAAGTGCAGTAAAAAAAAAAAAAAAAAAACAAGTTATATAAAACAGAACTATCACTATGGCAGGGGGGCAAACTGTTGTGGCCATAAATTTTGCTGCAGTTCAGTGTGAAAGTTTTATTGTCCTTTGATCAGGGTCTGGTCCAGGGCTGTGACACGCTCGGATGGTCAGAAGAGCACCTCTCTTAATTGATGTAAAAAGACATGAATCCATGAGACACATTCATTCCTGCTCTGAATGTGTCAAAGGTCATCATAAGTTTGTACTCCCATAGTCTCCTGTCTCTCTGGGACTTGAAGTTTCCTTTCAATACCAGCAATTTCATGTCCATGATGCTGTGGTTGGGGTTACAGAAATGTTTGGCCACAGGTAGATCCATCCTTTTTTCTCTGATTGTGTGGCGGTGAGAATTCATCCTTGTCCTGAGCGGTTATCCTGTCTCCCCTACATACAGGCCCCCAGTTGGACATTTGGTACATATAATTAAGTACACCCCATTGGTTGTGGTGCAGGTGAAGGTACCTGGGATCTTGTAGTCCTGATGTGATCTGGGAATCTTTATCTTGTCCGTTGTCAATATTAATGGACAGGTCTTACATTTTTTCTGGTTGCAGGGAAATGTTCCTGTTGGTGTTGGAGAGGACAGGGAGCTTCTGACAATGATGCTTCTTAGATTTGGGGGCTGTCTAAAACACAGAAGTGGGGGGTCTGGAAAAATAGATTTTAACCGGGCATCTTTTTGCAGTAATGGTTGTAGTTTCCGTGCAGCTCCTCTAAACACCTCCAGATGTGGATTGTAGGTGACTACAAGAGGGACCCGGTTGTTTTCTTCTTTAGTTTTATAATGTAGGAGATGGTTTCTTGATATTCTGGTGGCTCTTGTAATCTGGTTTTCAATTGTTCTTGGGTGGTAGCCTTGATTCAAAAAGGTTTTTCTGAGGCCCTCAAGGTGATTGTCTCTATCTGTACTGTTGGAACATATCCGATTGTACCTGATGGCCTGGCTGTATACAATAGAGTTTTTTATGTGTTTTGGATGAAAACTGTCCCATTTCAGGTATGTTGGACGGTCAATTGGCTTCTTGTACAGGGATGTCTCTATTTCATTGTTCCGTAGTTTAATGATGGTGTCCAAGAAGTTGATTTCCGTGCAGGAGTAGCTGAGTGTTAGGTTGATGGTGGGATGAAACTGATTAAAGTGTTCATGGAAGGTCTTCAGCTGCTCCTCAGACTCTGTCCAGATGATTAAAATATCGTCAATGTAACGGTAGTAGGCCAGAGGCCTGATAGGACAAGAGGAAAAGTCACTCTCAAGCTTGGCCATGAAAAGATTACATCAATTAAGAGATGTGCTCTTCTGACCATCCGAGCGTGTCACAGCCCTGGACCAGACCCTTATCAAAGGACAATAAAACTTTCACACTGAACTGCAGCAAAATTTATGGCCACAACAGTTTGCCCCCCTGCCATAGTGATAGTTCTGTTTTATATAACTTGTTTTGTTTTTTTTGTTTTTTTTACTGCACTTTTCTATGTCCTGTTGTGTATAAATATGTGACTCTTCAGATTTTGTGTTATACCATGCCTGATGAAGAGACCTGAGTAGTCTCGAAAGCTTGCAATTATTACCATCTTTTCAGTTAGCCATTAAAAGGTATCAACCACTGAGGACTCTCAGTTCTTTTAAACAATTTTTTTAATATTTTGTGAAGAGAACTGTTGACATATATACCATTGTATTGCTTTACTTCCTAGGTTCAGCCCAAATGTAATGTGATCAGGTCTTGAGCCCTTTTTCCAGGGTGTCTTATGTGTTTTATTGCCTTTTTCATGTTGAAGCCGCCTGCAGATGGGCTGCGATGTAGAGTAAATGATCTGTAGCGCAGTTCCTGTGTGCGGCCAGCAGGTGGCGGCAGTATAGCAGTCCGTGCTGCAGCTGTTTGCCGCAGCGCAGCATTAGTGGACGGATCTGACGCCAGAATGTTATTCCAGGCGGCGGCTCCTGTGGTCGGTGGTAAACATTATGTAGCATATAATTACACGCTGCCGCCCGCGTACTTATGTGGTTACTTGTGACCTACGTACATGTGTCTGCTGTAACCGCAGGGTCCACAGTCAATTACAGCCGGGGGTTCTGGATCCAATCAAAGACCCAAACCTCAAATGACTGGGTGGGGGGCGTACAATGGGGGGAATCACAGGATAAGCTGCAATTACAGCGTAACCCTTATTCTATAGCGTCTCCAGTCTCTCTGACCCTCTTTAACCCTTTGATCGCTGCAGTCGAGAGAGAGACACCGGCCCGATCAAAAGGCTCTCCCCTTTTCAATAAGGTGACAAGGCTTCCTAATGATGCGATCATGGATTAGGGGACAGAGAAAAGACCCCCCCAGGGCTGACTGTGCGTAATACCTGCTTGGGCCGTAGGTATTAACCCCTTAATGGCCTGTTGGGCATACGCGCTACAGGTCGAGTGCGGGTGTACGGAGCAGGCTCCGGCTGTGTTACACAGATGGCACCGGCTTCTAAAAGCAGCAAACGGAGCTAGCTCCGTTCACTGTTGTTTAACCATTTGGATGACACTGTCAATTTCTGACAGCAGAGGTTTAAAAAAGGATTTAATCATGGGGTACTCTACAATAAATCTGGCTTCGATCCCTGGCTATTGCCTCTACCTGGGCAGTGAATGGTTAATATTGGCCTTCTGATACCCTGCTTTATAACGTGGAGTGTCATCCCCCGGCTTTTATCTTTTGTTTTGTGGGAACAAGTCATCTGTGGGCTGAGTCAAGGCCAAATATGATGGGAAGAAGAATATCAGGGATCACATTGCAGCTGTTACAGGAGAAACCTGCATATATATATATATATATATATATATATATATATATATATATATATATATATATATATATATATATATATATATATTTATATATATATATATATATATATATATATATACATACATTTATATATACAGTGTGTGTATGTATGTGTATGTGTATGTGTGTATATATATATATATATATATATATATATATCTATATATATATATGTGTGTGTGTGTGTGTGTGTGTGTATGTATGTTATATATATATATATATCTACATATATATATATATATATATATATATATATATATATATATATATATATATATATATAGATATATATTTTTTTTTTACGGACCGCACCAAAAAGGGCTTAAAAATAACTTTCAAAGAATATTCTAATCCATTTTGCGCCAACCCAGAGAAAGTATTTCCCACATCGCAAGCTTTGTAGTGTCATCCAAACGCTTTCTCCCACCTCCCCTGAAACACATGTATGCTCGGCTTGGATGAGTGTACATATTATTATTATTATTATTGTTATAATATTTTTTTATTTTTTTTACATTGGGCAGAGTGTAGAAAGATCATTATGCCTGTTCCATATCTCATGACATCCCCATACAGAACAGAGAGTCGGTCAGTTGTGTTAAAATCTGGCCTTAAATAATATTTTATAACCCCCTCAAATAGTTTTTATATCTTTAATTTTTTAAGCTCTTAAATTACATTTTCTTTTTTTATTATTTTATTTATTTATTTATTTTTATCTATTTTTTTTTTTTGATTCATTTTTTATTTTGCCTTTTAGTCATATATATATATATATATATATATATATATATATATATATATATATATATATATATATATATATATAAAAGGCAAAATAAAAAATGAATCAAAAAAAAAAAATAGATAAAAATAAATAAATAAAATAATAAAAAAAGAAAATGTAATTATATATTATATATTATATATATATATATTTATTGCTATTTTTTGTTTGTTATATTAGCCAGTGATGAATAACGACAAGCACTGCTTCGAGTGTTATGGTTACGATATCATCATAGACGACAGGCTGAAGCCGTGGCTGATTGAGGTGAGTACCCCCTCCCATGCCTGATATAATATTATATATATTTTTGCTACGGTAATGGATTGTCAAGCTTGTTTTTAAATTCTGAGATAAAAGGGGTTTTCTACTACTTTTTATGATTTATTTATTTATTTTTTTTAAAAAAAAGGTCCTAATAAAGGTTTTAAAGGGAATTTGTCAGACGGATCAACCCTCCTAAGCCATCTATATGGGCATGTAGGTCATAGGAAGCTGAATAAAATTATACCCTTATATCTGAAATATGATGTCTTATTGAAGAGAAATCCATGTTTTTCTTAATATGTAAATGAGCTGTTAAGATCTCTGGGCGGGACCGAGAGCTTCCTGAGAGTCCGCCACCAGGGATTCAGGCATCCGTCCATCGACCATAAAAGGGCAGAAGGAAAGACAGTGCCTATCAGTGCATGCCCCTAAACACCTAATTTACATATTAAGAAAAACATGGATTTTTCATCAATAATTCATCGGATCGCAGACATCAAGGTGTCATTTTATTCAGCTTCCTATGACCTACATGCCCATATAGATGGCTGTGGTGGGTTGATCCTACTGACAGATTCACTTTAAGTAAAAAAAAAAAAAAAACTCACCCTCATGTCTCCTCAGTACTGCTGCCAGTCTTAGGAGACTATTCTTTCAGATCAACTGTGACTCCTGAAGATTGAATGTAGCCACAACATGATGTTGCTGGAGGAGAAAGTGACGTGGGACCCTCGCAGCAATAATGAGGAGCATAGAGGGTCTGGCAGGCGAGTATGTGCTTTTTTTTTTTTTCGTTTAATATTTCTTTATTATTTCAAAAGTTTTCATATAACAGAAGATAAGAAATGCATAAGGGTCTTTCATGTTACCCAATGTTACAGCATATGAAGATTATAAAATAACCTATGTCTTGAAGTCTCGTAAAACGTATGGTACTATGAAATGTATCGCAAATCATGTGGAAGGTAAAATCTGTAAAACATCCTATAGAACATCTTAATTTTAACATGTAATAATCTTCTATCTTTATATTTATTCCGTGTAAAGTGTTAAAGGCAACTCCTTCTGTATAGTCTGGTTCAATAGGTATGAAAACATGACCCTATGTATATCAATTAGGTGAGAAAGAGATATAGAGAGAGGGAGAGAAAGATAGGTAGAGAAAAAGGGAAGGAGGGGAAGACATGGGGAAATGGGGGGGGGGGAGAAGGTCCTTTTTTTTTTTTTTTTTAATAAAAAAACTTATACCACCATTTTTAAAATAAGAAAAAGTAGTGGTCAATCCCTTTAAATGGGAATGGGGAAGGGTCTTTCTTTCTTGGTCAGGGCGGAGAACAGTTACAAAGAGCATTGCTCTCTCTGGAGGACCGGTCCTGTCCTGCATTACACAGATCACCCAGTCGCGCTAGGTATAGGAGAGTACAGTGCCTTGCGAAAGTATTCGGCCCCCTTGAATTTTTCAACCTTTTCCCACATTTCAGGCTTCAAACGTAAAGATAAAAATGTTAATGTTCTGGTGAAGAATCAACAACAAGTGACACAATTGTGAAGGAGAACGAACTTAATTGCTTATTTTAAACTTTTTTAAAAAAATAATAAACTGAAAATTGTTGCGTGCAATATTATTCATCCCCTGTAAGTTAATACTTTGTAGCACCCCCTTTTGCTGTGATTACAGCTGCAGTCTCTTGGGGGATGTGTCTATCAGTTTTGCACATGGAGAGGCTGAAATTCTCGCCCATTCTTCCTTTGTAAACAGCTGGAGCTGAGTGAGGTTGGATGGAGGCGTTTGTGAACAGCAGTTTTCAGCTCTTTCCACAGATTTTCGATTGGGTTCAGGTCTGGATTGTGACTTGGCCATTCTAACACCTGGATGCTTTTATTTGTGAACCATTCCATTGTAGATTGTGCTTTATGTTTGGGATCATTGTCTTGTTGGAAGACAAATCTCCGTCCCAGTCTCAGGTCTTTTGCAGACTCCAACAGGTTTTCTTCTAGAATGGTTCTGTATTTGGCTCCATCCATCTTCCCATCAATTTTAACCATCTTTCCTGTCCCTGCTGAAGAAAAGCAGGCCCAAACCATGATACTGCCACCACCATGTTTGACAGTGGGGATGGTGTGTTCAGGGTGATGAGCTGTGTTGCTTCTACGCCAAACATATCATTTGGCATTGTGCCCAAATAGTTTGATTTTGGTTTCATCTGAGCAGAGCACCTTCTTCCACATGTTTGGTGTCTCCAGGTGGCTTGTGGCAAACTTTAAATGACACTTTTTATGGATATCTTTGAGAAATGGCTTCCTTCTTGCCACTCTTCCATAAAGGCCAGGTTTGTGCAGTGTATGACTGATTGTTGTCCTATGGACAGACTCTCCCACCTCAGCTGTAGATCTCTGCAGATCATCCAGAGGGATCATGGGCCTCTTGGCTGCATCTCTGATCAGTCTTCTCCTTGTGTGAGATGATAGTTTGGAAGGACGGCCGGGTCTTGGTAGATTTGCAGTGGTATGATACTCCTTCCATTTCAGTATGATCGCTTGCACAGTGCTCCTTGGGATGTTTAAGGTTTTGGAAATCTTTTTGTAAACAAATCTAGCTTTAAACTTCTCCACAACAGTATCACGGACCTGTCTGTTGTGTTCCTTGGTCTTCATGATGCTCTCTGTGCTTTACACAGAACCCTGAGACTATCACAGAGCAGGGGCATTTATACAGAGACTAGATTACACACAGGTGGCTTAGGCTCCTTTCACATTGTGTTTCAGTGGCTCCGTCAGGGCATACGTCCGAAATCTCGCCCCTTCCCCACAAAACGAGTTTCGGACGTTTGCACCGACAGGGGCATTGAGTATAATGGAGCAGACAGAGCAAGCGTATGCTCTGTCTTGCACCATTTTCGGGTTTATACGTTAGATGCAGGCGGACACCCGAACGTAGTCTGCTACATCTGGGCATCCGCCTATGCTTGCTCCGTCTGCTCCATTATACTCAATGGCCCTGTCGGCGCATACATCTGAATCTCGTTTTGTGGGGGAGGGGAGGGATTTCGGACGTATGCCCCGACGGAACCACTGAAACACAATGTGAAAGGGGACTTATATTTATCATCATCAGTCATTTAGGACAACATTGGATCATTCAGAGACCCTCAATGACCTTCTGGAGTGAGTTTGCTGCACTGAAAGTAAAGGGGATGAATAATATTGCACACCCCAATTTTGTTATTTATTTTTTTAAAAAGTTTAAAATAAGCAATAAATTTCGTTCAACTTCACAATTGTGTCCACTTGTTGTTGATTCTTCACCAGAACATTAACATTTTTATCTTTGTTTGAAGCCTCAAAATGTGGGAAAAGGTTGAAAAATTCAAGGGGCCAAATACTTTCGCAAGGCACTGTACCAAGCGAAAGTAAAGGGAGAGGGAATACTGGGTCTAGGGAAGGGGGAGATGGTGACCCCTGACCGAACCTACTGCTGGTCCTTGGGGTCCCTCCCCACCCTAAATAGGTTCTGCCCCTATGCGCCAAGCTGGATCTTGACCCTAGGTATCCCAGTGCTGAACCCTAAAAAGGAATGGGTGAGATGAGCTTTTCTTCAACCCCAGTAAACACTATAGAAGACACAAGGAGGACACACAGGGAAAATGTATGAACTACTGTACTTATCCACAGATGACTTGGGTAGACGTTCAGAAAAGTTACTGCAACAATACCACAGATGAGTGCAAGCCACCTGCTTGCATGCAGGGCATGTGACTGAACTGAAAATATCACCAGCACAAGTATAGGGAAAATGAGAGTATTTATCCCAAGAGAGATGATTAGTGGCTGAAGGGAAGAGGAGCTCTGCTGGGTCCTAAAGGGAAAAGGATGAATTCCCAGCACTGAATACTGCCAGCAGGAACAATAGAAAGTCAGGGAGCATTTTGAGCAGCCAAACGCTGTGACCTTCTATTGCCGGACACTACAGTACTGTCTGTCATCCGTGACACACCCGTGACCTCAATTCATATGAATACATACTGTGTAATACTTCATTTCACCTGCGGGGGCGCTGCAGAGAAAGTAAACACCTTGCTGCCAGGTTTTCGCACATATCATGGCCGATCAAAGGAGGACCACACGACTCCGGCCACTTAATGCACCCCGGTCTATGTCGGTCGTACATGCGGAAACAGTTTGGCGGTTTTATAAATGATGTTGTGTCTCCGAGTGACCGTCCTTCCTGCTCTCTTCAAAGCCCTGAGAACGCTTCAGCCATTTGTGACCGACTTCCTATTTTCATTTCAGTCTTTCTTTTTTTAGACGCCTTTTTATAATATTCCACGTACGTAGACTGATGTTATTACATGTGTCACCGGCTCCAATGTGAGCACAGATTTCCAGCGTCCAGGAATAGGTTGTAAAAAAGGAAAGAGTCTGAATAGCTTATTTGTAGCATGTAACCATGGAGACACATTGCTCTGCATAGGAGCTGTATACACAAAACGGTAAGAGATTTTTAACCCGTTTCTAAGACTTTTTGTTTATTTAAAGGGATTGTCCATCACTTAGCTATTGATCTTTAGGATATCCAGACCCTCCAGTGATCAGCTGTTTGCAGCTTCTGCCTGATGTATACAATGTACTGAACCTGAATAGTGCCGCTCCATACACCGTGTACTGTAGCTCCATTCCTATTGATGTAAATGGGATTCTGAGCTGCAGTACCCAGAATGGCCACTATACAATGTACGGCGCTGTGCTGTCAGGGTGGACGTCCCATTTATCTGATGTTGATGACCTAAGCTAAGGATAAGGTCCTCTATTTGTAAGACCTGGACAATCCCTTTAAATGCATTAGCGCAAGGGTGTACATTGCAAGCAATGTCAGACTGATGATTGCCCCCCCCCCCCCCCCCCCCCCCCCCACCCGCCATCTTGATCTAACATGCCTGGTATTGCTGTTCTGTATCTAACAGGTTAACGCTTCTCCGTCGCTCACGTCGAGCACCGCCAACGACCGGATACTGAAGTACAACCTGATCAATGACACGCTGAACATCGTGGTCCCAAACGGGGAGATCCCGGACTGCAAGTGGAATAAAGTGCCCCCCAAAGAAGCCCTGGGGAGCTACGAAATCCTGTAAGACGCAACCCCCCCCCATGATACATGTAAACTTGTAAGCAGTAATCTGCCGGCCAGCGAGCAAACGATTATTAGCTGATTGCATCTGTACAGGGCCCTTGTAATGGGGACGCCGGGGCTGTAGAGGGGGTGGGGCGCTGGGGCTGTGGCAGAGGCTGTAATGGGGGGGTGCCATGGCTGGGGCTGTGGTGGGAGGCTAGACTGTAATGGGGGGGGGGGGCACCGGGGCTGTAATGGAGGTGGGGGAGGTGCGCTCCGGAGCAGCAGCTGTGGCGGGGTGGCGGGGCTGCAATGGGGGATGGGGGGAGCATTAAAGCAGGCTGTAGCTGTGCCGGGGGTGGTATTGGGGGGGGGGGCTGTAATGTGGAGACGTGTTGCAGCTGTAATGGGTAGGGGGGGTGCCTGGGTTGGAGCTGTGGCAAGGGCACCAGGGCTGTAATGGGGGGGGGGAGGGAGTACAGGGGCTGTAATGGGGGTAGAGTGGGTGCTGGGGCTGTATTGTGCGGGATGGGGGACCGGGCTGTAATAGGTGGGGTGCTGGGACTGTAATGGGGGGTGCCTTGGGGCTGTAATAGGGCGGCGCTGGAGCTATGGCAAGGGCACCGGGGCTGTAATGGAATAGGGGGAGACGTTTTAGGGCTATAATGGAGGTAGCGGGGGGTGCCGGGGTTGTAATGGGGGGAGGGGGCACCGGGGCTGTAGTAGGAGGGGCTCGTTGGGGCTGTAATGGGGGGAGGTGGCACCGGGGCTGTAATGGGGGGCAACTTGGGGCTGTAATAGGGGGGGGCGCCGAAGCTGTGGCAAGGGCACAGGGGCTGTAATGGAAGGGGGGAGGGGGTGCCGGGGCTGTAATGGGGGGAGGGACATTGGGCTGTAATGGGGGGGAGGGGCATTGGGGCTTTAATGTGGGGCAACTTGGGGCTGTAATAGGGGGGGCGCTGGAGCTGTGTCAAGGGTGTTGTGGCTCTATTGGGGGACACCATTGCTGCAGCTGTGGTGGTGGGGGTCCCGGGGCTGTAATGGGTGGGGTATGTTGCAGACATAATTGTTGTAATAGGGAGCGCTGGGGCTGCAACTGTTGTGTGGTTGTGGGGTCTCCGTGGTTGAAATTTTCCTGGAAATGTTCACCACCAGCCCCCACCCCCCACCCCCCACCACATTTTTTTTTACTTGTTCTGTGGGACCTGTGCAGTTCTAGGTTCTGCTACTCCTCTAGGACCCCTCTAATCCACCCCCCGTTCCCCCGCTTTGTGTAGGTGACGCTATTTGCTTCTGTCCTATTGTTGTAGATACGATGAGGAGGCGGCGCAGGCAGACGGATCAGAACGGGACCTGAGGAACCGACCAGGACAGACATTTGGTTTCAAAGGCGGCCGAAGCAAAGAGCCCGGGAGATCGGCCCCCACGACCTGGAAGTAAACGGTTCACAGGGACATCGGGGGGGTGAAGGTCCGGAGTTTTCAGACCAAAAGGGAAGGAGCATTAATGTGATGGAGGTGGAAAAACCCACAAAGTCTTATGGACACGCAGAAGAGGAGACTAATAATGAAGTTATTGATTGTTTAGGTGGAATTTATAGGGATATTGATGCCCCCGGATGTGGGAATCCATAACACAGACGCACAGGAAGAGCGCTGTGCGCATCTAAATGTCTTCCCTAACATCTCCAGTCTGGTGGAACTAAAGAAATATTATCTATTTATTCATAAGAGGCTGATTGTAAGAATAATGAAGTCCTTTTACTTTATAGTGAAAACCGTTTTGTAATATCTCGCTCCCAGTCCGAGATGTGATCGATTAAAGTTACCAGCCTGAAGCCTGAGGCTGCACTACTGAGACGTCCTGGCCCCCGGCCTGCTGTGCCCGGTGCTGGGTTGTCATGGAGACCACTAATCAACAAATGTCAATATTTACAAGTTCCGTGGGTATGCATGCTGATTTAGATCCATGTAAAGTCATGTTATCTCGGATTCGCAGTAGTGCAGCCTCAGGCTTCGGGCCTGCAGCTTTAACTGATCATATCTTAGACTAGAAGTAAGAAATTAAGAAACTGTTTTCACATTTCTAATGTGCAGTAAAAGGCCTCTAAATTAGCGAGAAAAAGCGGCAGAGGACTTAATTATATCTGGCGGTTTCTGGTCTGCTCATTTGGGGATGCATACCTTTGCATAGGAGCTGTATACAAAAAACGGGGGCAGATTTTTAATCGTGGCTCTTTGCTTTGCCTATTGAAGCCGTAATCCTGCCAAAAACGTTTCTCAGCTATCAATAGGAAAGGGGATAAATGTATTGTATGCAGTGGTCATTCATCTGCTCTCCCATAGAAGTGAATGGAGTAGTGGTCACTCCTGTGCATTCCCATAGAAGTGAATGGAGCAGTGGTTACTTGTGTGTTCTCCTATAGAAGTGAAAGGAGCAGTGGTAACTTGTGTGTTCTCTCATAGAAGCGAATGGAGTAGTGGTTACTCTTGTGCTCTCCCATAGAAGTGAATGGAGTAGTGGTCACTCATGTACTCTCCCATAAAAGATAATTGAGCAGTGGTCACTCATGTACTCTCCCATAAAAGATAATTGAGCAGTGGTCACTGGTGCTCTCTCATAGAAGTGAATGGAGCAGTGGTCACTTGTGTGCTCTCCCATAGAAGTGAATGGAGCAGTGGTCACTTGTGTGCTCTCCCATAGAAGGGAAAGGAGCAGTGGTCACTTGTGTACTCTCCCGTAGAAGGGAAAGGAGCAGTGGTCACTTGTGTACTCTCCCATAGAAGGGAAAGGAGCAGTGGTCACTTGTGTACTCTCCCATAGAAGTGAATAGAGCAGTAGTCATTTGTATGCTCTCCCATAGAAGTGAATGGAGCAGTGATCACTTGTGTGCTCTCCCATAAAAGATAATTGAGCAGTGGTCACTCGTGTGATTTTACAGAAATGAATGGTGCAGTGGTCACTTGTATATGCTCCCATAGAAGTGAATGGTGCAGTGGTCACTTGTATATGCTCCCATAGAAGTGAATGGTGTAGTGGTCACTTGTGTGCATTCCCATAGAGGTGAGTGGAGCAGTGGTCATGTGTTCATTCCCATAGAAGTGAATGGAGCAGTGGTTACTCATGTACTCTCCCATAAAAGATAATTGAGCAGTGGTCACTCATGTACTCTCCCATAAAAGATAATTGAGCAGTGGTCACTGGTGCTCTCTCATAGAAGTGAATGGAGCAGTGGTCACTTGTGTGCTCTCCCATAGAAGTGAATGGAGCAGTGGTCACTTGTGTGCTCTCCCATAGAAGGGAAAGGAGCAGTGGTCACTTGTGTACTCTCCCGTAGAAGGGAAAGGCGCAGTGGTCACTTGTGTACTCTCCCATAGAAGGGAAAGGAGCAGTGGTCACTTGTGTACTCTCCCATAGAAGTGAATAGAGCAGTAGTCATTTGTATGCTCTCCCATAGAAGTGAATGGAGCAGTGATCACTTGTGTGCTCTCCCATAAAAGATAATTGAGCAGTGGTCACTCGTGTGATTTTACAGAAATGAATGGTGCAGTGGTCACTTGTATATGCTCCCATAGAAGTGAATGGTGCAGTGGTCACTTGTATATGCTCCCATAGAAGTGAATGGTGTAGTGGTCACTTGTGTGCATTCCCATAGAGGTGAGTGGAGCAGTGGTCATGTGTTCATTCCCATAGAAGTGAATGGAGCAGTGGTTACTCATGTACTCTCCCATAAAAGATAATTGAGCAGTGGTCACTCATGTACTCTCCCATAAAAGATAATTGAGCAGTGGTCACTGGTGCTCTCTCATAGAAGTGAATGGAGCAGTGGTCACTTGTGTGCTCTCCCATAGAAGTGAATGGAGCAGTGGTCACTTGTGTGCTCTCCCATAGAAGTGAATGGAGCAGTGGTCACTTGTGTGCTCTCCCATAGAAGGGAAAGGAGCAGTGGTCACTTGTGTACTCTCCCGTAGAAGGGAAAGGAGCAGTGGTCACTTGTGTACTCTCCCATAGAAGGGAAAGGAGCAGTGGTCACTTGTGTACTCTCCCATAGAAGTGAATAGAGCAGTAGTCATTTGTATGCTCTCCCATAGAAGTGAATGGAGCAGTGATCACTTGTGTGCTCTCCCATAAAAGATAATTGAGCAGTGGTCACTCGTGTGATTTTACAGAAATGAATGGTGCAGTGGTCACTTGTATATGCTCCCATAGAAGTGAATGGTGCAGTGGTCACTTGTATATGCTCCCATAGAAGTGAATGGTGTAGTGGTCACTTGTGTGCATTCCCATAGAGGTGAGTGGAGCAGTGGTCATGTGTTCATTCCCATAGAAGTGAATGGAGCAGTGGTTACTCATGTACTCTCCCATAAAAGATAATTGAGCAGTGGTCACTCATGTACTCTCCCATAAAAGATAATTGAGCAGTGGTCACTGGTGCTCTCTCATAGAAGTGAATGGAGCAGTGGTCACTTGTGTGCTCTCCCATAGAAGTGAATGGTGTAGTGGTCACTTGTGTGCTCTCCCATAGAAGGGAAAGGAGCAGTGGTCACTTGTGTGCTCTCCCATAGAAGTGAATGGTGTAGTGGTCACTTGTGTGCATTCCCATAGAGGTGAGTGGAGCAGTGGTCATGTGTGCATTCCCATAGAAGTGAATGGAGCAGTGGTTACTCATGTACATTACCATAGAAGTGAAGGGAACAGTGGTCACCCATAAAATATAATTTAGCAGTGAGCTCTCTCATAAAAGTGAATGGAGCAGTGGTCACCTGTGTGCACTTGGTTCACACAGAGAGAACAGGACCTCACTCTCATGATGGGTCAGGGTCCAGCAATCGTATAGATAGGTGATTATCCTCTGGGGTTTTACAGCCCTATAGGCCCTTTTTGTACCTCTGTATTCACCTATAGCAGTGCATGTGCATGGGTCATAGATACATCAAAGGAGTAAAAAACAAAAACGGACAAATTCAGCTCAGCCGCACGGACTCGCAGAGCTCTGCTACATCTGTACCCCACAGTTTCGGAGTCACCGTGCTGATGAGGAACCCTACCGGGAGCCATACATCCTGAGGACTTTCCATGTCACATTGTATAAGTATGTGCCCCCCTTGGATCCCCTCGTCTGATCCTGACGCCCCCTCTTACTTCTACATTAGCGGCTGAAGATTTCCAACATTTTACAACCAGCTCAGATCCATCGTACTTTTCTGGCGCTGACCTCTACGGGAGGCGAATGTTATTCTACAGGATGACGGGGGCCATTGTTCTGGCCGGAGGGTCTGTGTGATGTTCGGCAGGAAAATAAACAGCTCAGCGGGACCCCTCTGGCTCTTGTTTATGCATAAAAACACCGCAGAGTACACTTATTCTACCTGCACAGACTTTGTAGAATGTTTTATATTCCTAATATATCAGCAGAGGGGCACTTTGATTTTTGGCGGCTTATATAATGGTTTCCTGTAGCCACCACTAGGAGGAGCTCACTGGTTTCCTGTATCCACCACTAGGGGGAGCTCACTGGTTTCCTGTAGCCACCACTAGGGGGAGCTCACTGGTTTCTTGCAGCCACCACTAGGTGGAGCTCACTGGTTTCCTGTAGCCACCACTAGGGGGAGCTCACTGGTTTCCTGTAGCCACCACTAGGGGGAGCTCACTGGTTTCCTGTAGCCACCACTAGGTGGAGCTCACTGGTTTCATGCAGCTACCACTAGGTGGAGCTCACTGGTTTCCTGCAGCCACCACTAGGGGGAGCTCATTGTTTTCCTGTGGCCATCACTAGGGGGAGCTCATTGGTTTCCTGTAGCCACCACTAGGGGGAGCTCATTGGCTTTCTGCAGCCACCACTAGGGGGAGCTCACTGGTTTCCTGTAGCCACCACTAGGGGGAGCTCACTGGTTTTCTGTAGCCACCACTAGAGGAAGCTCATTAGTTTCCTGCAGCCACCACTAGGGGGAGCTCATTGACTTTCTGCAGCCACCACTAGGTGGAGCTCACTGGTTTCCTGTAGCCACCACTAGGAGGAGCTCACTGGTTTCCTGTAGCCACCACTAGGTGGAGCTCACTGGTTTCATGCAGCTACCACTAGGTGGAGCTCACTGTTTTCCTGTAGCCACCACTAGGGGGAGCTCACTGGTTTCCTGTAGCCACCACTAGAGGGAGCTCATTAGTTTCCTGCAGCCACCACTAGGGGGAGCTCATTGACTTTTTGCAGCCACCACTATGTGGAGCTCACTGGTTTCCTGTAGCCACCACTAGGAGGAGCTCACTGGTTTCCTGTAGCCACCACTAGGTGGAGCTCACTGGTTTCCTGCAGCCACCACTAGGGGGAGCTTACTGGTTTCCTGCAGCCACCACTAGGTGGAGCTCACTGGTTTCCTGCAGCCACCACTAGGAGGAGCTCACTGGTTTCCTGTAGCCACCACTAGGGGGAGCTCACTGGTTTCCTGTAGCCACCACTAGGGGGAGCTCACTGGTTTCTTGCAGCCACCACTAGGGGGAGCTCACTGGTTTCCTGTAGCCACCACTAGGGGGAGCTCACTGGTTTCCTGCAGCCACCACTAGGGGGAGCTCACTGATTTCCTGCAGCCACCACTAGGGGGAGCTCACTGGTTTCCTGCAGCCACCACTAGGGGGAGCTCACTGGTTTCCTGCAGCCACCACTAGGGGGAGCTCACTGGTTTCCTGCAGCCACCACTAGGGGGAGCTCACTGGTTTCCTGCAGCCACCACTAGGGGGAGCTCACTGGTTTCCTGCAGCCACCACTAGGGGGAGCTCACTGGTTTCCTGCAGCCACCACCAGGGGGAGCTCACTGGTTTCCTGTAGCCACCACCAGAGGGAGCTCACTGGTTTCCTGCAGCCACTGCTAGGGGGAGCTCACTGTTTTTCTGCAGCCACCACTAGGGGGAGCTCACATACTTCCTGAAGCCACCACCAGGGGGAGCTCAGGGTTTCCTGCAACCACCACTAGGGGGAGCTCACAGTATAATGATTTACAATTAGTAATAAATTAAGGCACTGTATATGGGGCAGTGAGCTCCCCCTATTGGTGGCTGCACATCAGAGCATGGGCGAATTTTAACTTTTCATCCTCGGTAGATATCCCTGTCAGATATTCTACGCTCAGGGGGTGGGTTTTGAGACTGTGGGAGCACATGTTCAACTTACTGTTTGTCCATATACTGCCGTTGCCCTTTTATTTTCAGAGACCCCCTTTCTCCCACCTGTAGTGATCATTGGACCAGGGGAGGGTGAGTAAAAAACAGTCTCCAACGCTGTGCCTGGTGTGTTGGTGGCCCAAGCCACTGAGCTTACTGATTGGCTGCAGTTCTGTCGGGACTGCAGACACCGGGAGCAGCAGTGTAGTGTAGACCTGGGGAGGGGAAGTAAAGCCTTTGTTTTTTGACAGTAAGAGTACTTACTGTGTGTCCATATGCTGCAGTTACCCTTTTATTGTCAGAAAACCCCTTTCTCCCACCTGCAGTTACCATTGGACCAGGGGAAGGTGAGATAAGCATTCTCCAACACTGCGCCTGGTGTTCGCAGTTGACGGCACGAGCCACTGAGCTTACGGATTGGCTGCAGTTCTGTCGGCAATGGAGACAATAATACACACCGGGAACAGTGGTGCAGACCTGGGGAGGGGAAGTAAAGCACTATTTTTTATTTTTTTTTAATCAAATTCTAGCTAGGGGATAGGTTTTCTGAAAACAGAGCACCTCTTTTATGAAACCACACACCCAGGATGGATGTTATGGTGTGGTGGGAGGGGGGGGGGACACTTGCCAGGGACACCGGCTGATTGTCCCAGGAGCCCCTTTAACAGCAGTTTACACTGTACGGTACTATTTACTAGAAAACTAGCCTTTGCTTTTATTTCCAGCGAGCGGATTACGTCCAGATAGAGGATCACATTTACCTCCCGCTCCTTTCCTCCCTTGAGAATATGACAAGTGCTGGCGGCACAATCCACCGCAGAAACATGCAAGGAATGTGACAGCAATGCCTCTTACCTTGAACTCCTTGTGTGCACACTGAGGCCGTCTGCGAGGCCCGCAGGGGGTTAATAATTAATTTACACCGAAACTTTTTACTGCTTCCACCAACAATGGTTCTGATAAAGGAGAACAATAGCTCGCCGCAATCTCTATTTGATATGTAAATCTTGCTTTATAGGCGAAAAGAAAAACGTATTGTTCAGCCGCCACAATCTTATGTCCCCAGTTATCTGCTGTTCTTTTTTTTTCTTGTCCTGTTTTGCCTGCTCTTTCATATTCCTGAGATAAGCGGTGCCAGATAAATCTGCAATGATTTATGCCCCTCTTTATGCTGATAGTTGAGGCTACAAATGTTTTGAGACAGCTCACTGGTTTTCCCCATCATGAGATGTTTCTTGTGTGGGACCTTTTTATATGCCATTAGTTGAACCAGTTGATATTTTTTGTCACTAAATGGCAGGATCGCTTTCCAATTACTGATAGACTTCAGCTAGTATTATGACTTTCCATGGCTTTTTGCCCCTCTACTTATGTGTTCAATACTTTTTTTCCATTGTTTTATGTATATTCCATCATCAGCACATTATACATTCAGGGGTGTGGTGATAGGGGTCTGGCCTGTAACAAGAGAGACATGAATTAGTTAAAAATAACCAAAATTCATGCCAAAATCTTTCAGAGAGACCTCAACTCTGTTCACACAATGCTTTTTTTTTCCTCAATTTTTCCAAAAACTTGTTAAAATTGTTAAATTTTTGCCACATTTTTGGAAAGTAATGAATGGTATTGCAGGATGGTATTGGCCGTGTTCACACAATGCTTTTTTTGCCTTGATTTTCAAAAAAACTGTCCAAGTTTTCACCACATTTTTGGAAAGTTGTGGCCAAAAAAAGTGTGTCAACACGGCCTAAAAGTTGGAAAGTGCTACTCTTGTTTGTCAAAATTGTTACTCATAAAATGGGGATATAAGTACTGGCCAATATGGTCAGTAATTACATCAATAAGGCTGTAAAGGTTTTGAGACAGCTCACTGGTTTTCCCCATCATGAGATGTTTCTTGTGTGACACTTTTTTTATACGCCATTAGTTGAATTGGCTGATATTATTGTTTACTACATGGCAGGATTGTTTTCTAATTACCGATAGATTTCAGCTTTGGTCACAAAATGGGGATGTAAGTACTGGCTGGGGGGCAATGGAAGCCCCTTTTGGGCTAATAGACTCCCAAAAAGCTGGAAAATTTGGAATAATAATGTATGTTCAATGTTTAGTCTGGAGTTTCCAAGTTGCCGCCGTGCTTATATTGTATCACAGTTCCCCCCCCACCCCACACAATAAAAATTTCCAAACTTTTTATTTTGGCCGGGTGCTTGTCCCCCTTTTCCAGGCCTTCTGTTATCTGCTAGTGGTAAGCGTCCTGCCTCCCGAACCATCTGTCCCTTTCAGCTGCTCTTTTCATTTATTCCACCATCCTGGCTGGCGCACGTGAATCTCCTCTCGTCACCCGTCACCGCCGCTGCCAGCCGGCAGAACAAAACGTCTCTTGATCACATCAAAGATTGGACTGGATATAAAAAAAAAAAAAAAATAAAAAACCTGCTTGAGCCGTGAGATCACAGGATGCGAGTTAAGTGAGATCTGTCAATGAAAAAGGAATAAAAATAGCCGCGGCGGAGATGAAAATCCTCAGAGTTCCCTGCCCGGATGATGAGCGCTCACAAAATGACAAGTGATGGGAAATCTCCTACAGCTTTATCAGATTAAAAAAAAACCCTGAACACTGCTGTTTTCTTCCAGAAACAGCGCCACCCTTGTCTACAGGCCGTGGGCGGTATTGCAGCTCAGTTTTTTTTTTTTATTTCACTCCAAGATTTTGCAAAGGGACAAATTCCCAACTAAAATCTGCACCGAACGCACAATGCTTATTTGCTGCGGATTTTCCAACATAGATTTTTCTGCGGTACGGCGTCCACCCTGGTACTCCCTCCCTGGCAGTGAAAACTTCCTTGGCAGTGCTTTGAATGCCGGCATCCTGGGTGTTTCTTGTGAAGACTAGGCCCTTGTGAGGTCATGACATCAGGGGCTAGTAAGCACAAGGGGTGCCCAGAATGCCGGCATTTAATTGCCCTGCCAAGGCAGTTTGCAGCACCCTGGTCCTGCTATCGGGGAGTATCACAGTGGACATCGGACCCCAGGGAGTACCATAGATGTCACGGGACCCTAGGAAGTAAAAGGGTGGAGACCGGACAGCAAGGAGTATTACCGTGGACACAAGACCCTGGGGAGTACCAGAGAGGAAACGGGACCCCAGGGAGTACCAGAGAGGACACAGGAACCCGAGGAGTACCAGAGAGGAAACTGGACCCCAGGGAGTACCAGAGAGGAAACTGGACCCCAGGGAGTACCAGAGAGGAAACAGGACCCCAGGGAGTACCAGAGAGGAAACAGGACCCCAGGGAGTACCAGAGAGGACACGGGAACCCGAGGAGTACCAGAGAGGACACGGGAACCCGAGGAGTACCAGAGAGGAAACGGGACCCCAGGGAGTACCAGAGAGGAAACGGGACCCCAGAGAGTACCAGAGAGGAAACGGGAACCCGAGGAGTACCAGAGAGGAAACTGGACCCCAGGGAGTACCAGAGAGGACACGGGAACCCGAGGAGTACCAGAGAGGAAACTGGACCCCAGGGAGTACCAGAGAGGAAACAGGACACTAGGGAGTACCAGAGAGGACACGAGAACCCGAGGAGTACCAGAGAGGACACGGGAACCCGAGGAGTACCAGAGAGGACACGGGAACCCGAGGAGTACCAGAGAGGACACGGGAACCCGAGGAGTACCAGAGAGGAAACGGGACCCCAGGGAGTACCAGAGTGAACACAGGACCCCGGGAAGTACCAGAGTGGACACCGGGCTACAAGAAATATCACAGTGGATACGGGATCCCACAGAGTAGCATAGTGCACAACATACAACAGGGAGTACCATAGTGAGCACGGGACCCCAAGGAGTAACAATTGTCACGGGACCCTGGGGAGTTCCATAAAGGACAGGGGAACGCAGGCAATACCAGAGAGGACACAGGCCCCAGGGAGTACCAAAGGGAACACAGGACCCCGAGAAGTACCAGAGTGGAAATGGGACCCCAGTTAGTACCATAAAGGACACGGGAACCTGGGGAGTACCTGAGTGATCAAAGGACCCCGGGGAGTACCAGAGAGAACACCGCACTACAAGAAGTACCACAGTGGATACAGGACCCCACAGAGTAGCATAGTGAACAACATACCACAGGGAATGCACACTGTACCACAGGGAGTACCATAGTGAGCACGGGGCCCCAAGGAGTAACAGTGGACACGGGACCCTGAGGAGTACCATAAAGTACACGGGAACCCGGGCAATACCAGAGAGGAGACAGGCCCCAGGGAGTACCAGAGTGGACACGGGACCCCGGGGAGTACCAGTAAGGACACAAAACCCTGGGGAGTACCAGAGTAAACACAGGACCCCAGGGAATACCACAGTGATCACCGGTCCTTAGGGAGTACTGTGCTGTTACTGTTGCAAAAATGGGGCAGTTTCAAGAACTTTATGGACTCCGCTGATTCATCCGCAGGACACTGACAGACTGCACATTCCATATCAGCCGATCAGTTCACCGCAGATATCCTCTGAAACGCTCTATAATCTCACTCTGCAGTGTAAAATGGGGCACAATTTCTGGCAGGAATATACAGATGGGGAATCTACTGCTTCTGCACCTGCTCAGAGACGGTGGGGACACTCTGGTCATTATGGGGGCACCCTGGCATGTCGGGGCTCTCTGGTCATCATCATGGGGGCACCCAGACTTGTGGGTGCACTCTAGCTTATGGGGGCACTCTGGTCATCACTATGGGGGGCACCCTGGCTTCTGAGGGCACTCTGGTCATCTTTATGGGGGCACCCTGGTTTGTTGGGGCTCTCTGGTCATCATTATTGGGGTACCTGGCTTGTGGGGGCTCTCTGGTCATCATTATTGAGGTACCCTGGCTTGTGGGGACACTATGGTCATCATTATTGGGGCACCCTTGCTTGAAGATGATCATTATTGGGGTACCCTGGCTTGTGGGGGCTCTCTGGTCATCATTATTGGGGCACCCTTGCTTGGAGGGCATGCTGGCGATCATTATTGGGGCACCCTTGCTTGTGGGGGCACTCTGGCAATCATTATTGGGGTACCCTGGCTTGTGAGGGCACTCTGGCCATCATTATTCTGGTACCTGGCTTGTGGGGGCACTCTGGTCAAAATTATTGAGGTACCTGGCTTGTAGGGGCTCTCTGGTCATCATTATTGGGGTACCCTAGGTTGTGGGGGCACTCTGGTCATTATTGGGTTACCCTGGCTTGTGAGGGCACTCTGGCCATCATTATGGGTGCACCCTGGTCATCATTATTGGGGTACCCTGGCTTGGGGGGGCTCTCTGGTCATCATTATTGAGGTACCTGGCTTGTGGGGGCTCTCTGGTCATCAATATTGAGGTACCTGGCTTGTGGGGGCTCTCAGGTTATAATTGGGGTACCCTGGCTTGTGGGGGCTCTCTGGTCATCATTATTGAGGTACCTGGCTTGTGGGGGCTCTCAGGTTATAATTGGGGTACCCTGGCTTGTGGGGGCTCTCTGGTAATCATTATTTAGGTACCTGGCTTGTGGGGGCTCTCTGGTCATCATTATTGAGGTACCTGGCTTGTGGGGGCTCTCTGGGCATCATTATTGGGGTACCCTGGCTTGTGGGGGCTCTCTGGTCATCATTATTGGGGTACCCTGGCTTGTGGGGGCTCTCTGGTCATCATTATTGAGGTACCTGGCTTGTGGGGGCTCTTTGGTCATCATTATTGGGGTACCCTGGCTTGTGGGGGCTCTCTGGTCATCATTATTAGGGTACCCTGGCTTGTGGGGGCTCTCTGGTCATCATTATTGGGGTACCCTGGCTTGTGGGGGCTTTCTTAGACACTGTGCGCGCTCAGGTTATCATTGTGGATGTCACTGACGTTAGTACGAGACATGTCTGCTCTATGGTCGTCATTATCGCTGAGCTCTGATGCATTGGATGGCTTTAGGCTAGGGTCTTCTAATCACGCCTATCACGTCTTCGTCCCATCATCACGTGACTGCGTTTCACACTGCGCATCAAAACGAGGCTTGGGTTTATTTACAGTCTCTGCCTTTCCGTGTGACGTTCCGGGGCGGAGTTTAGCGTGAACCAATCCGCTGTCGGTAGTCGTGGTATCTGGGTGTGGCTGGGGAAGGCTGCAGAAGCTCCCGCCTGACAGGGAACCGAGAGGGGAGCGGCGGAGCCGGGAAGCCGGAGGCAGCGGGAGGTAATGCGGCGTCATGTGTCAGTGAGGGGGTCCTATTTGTATTACTACGTGTGTGCACCATTATTTATCCTCCCCTGCTGTGAGCTTATTTCACAGAGCTGTCAGGGCATGCTGGGAGTTGTAGTGCTGCCACAGGTTACATATTGGTGGCTTAAATGCAACGTTCACGTTCATGTTTGTGTTGTGGCCCAGACCCTGTGAGGAGGATCGGGCAGAAAATGCAGCTTCTCCCAGGACTGAGTCACTGACCTCTGGGGCTTGTGTGGTGCCGCAATGATGAGTGATCAGCAGCCTGGAGGAGCTGTGCCTGCTGGAGGGTGCAGGAGGGGTGCTGTGCCTGGTGGAGAGGGTGCTGTGCCTGGTGGAGGGCGCTTGTGCCTGGTGGAGGGCGCTGTGCCTGGTGGAGGGCGCTGTGCCTGGTGGAGGGCGCTGTGCCCTGGTGGAGGGGCGCTGTGCCTGGTGGAGGGCGCTGTGCCTGGTGGAGGGCGCTGTGCCTGGTGGAGGGCGCTGTGCCTGGTGGAGAGGGCGCTGTGCCTGGTGGAGGGCGCTGTGCCTGGTGGAGGGGCGCGTGTGCCTGGTGGAGGGCGCTGTGCCTGGTGGAGGGCGCTGTGCCTGCAGGAGGGCGCTGTGCCTGCAGAGAGGGCGCTGTGCCTGCAGAGGAGGGCGCTGTGCCTGCAGGAGGGGCGCTGTGCCTGCAGGAGGGCGCTGTGCCTGCAGGAGGGCGCTGTGCCTGCAGGAGGGCGCTGTGCCTGCTGTGCCTGCTGGAGGGCGCTGTGCCTGCTGTGCCTGCAGGAGGGCGCTGTGCCTGCAGGAGGGCGCTGTGCCTGCAGGAGGGCGCTGTGCCTGCAGGAGGGCGCTGTGCCTGCTGGAGGGCGCTGTGCCTGCTGGAGGGCGCAGGAGGGTGCCTGTGCCTGCTGGAGGGTGCTGTGCCTGCAGGAGGGTGCTGTGCCTGCTGGAGGGTGCTGTGCCTGCTGGAGGGTGCTGTGCCTGCAGGAGGGGTGCAGGGGGTGCTGTTGCCTGCAGGAGGGGCGCTGTGCCTGCAGGAGGGGCGCTGTGCCTGCAGGAGGGCGCTGTGCCTGCAGGAGGGCGCTGTGCCTGCAGGAGGGTGCAGGGGGGTGCTGTGCCTGCAGGAGGGCGCTGTGCCTGCTGGAGGGTGCTGTGCCTGCAGGAGGGTGCAGGGGGTGCTGTGCCTGCTGGAGGGGCGCTGTGCCTGCTGGAGGGCGCTGTGCCTGCTGGAGGGGCGCTGTGCCTGCTGGAGGGCGCTGTGCCTGCTGGAGGGCGCTGTGCCTGCTGGAGGGGCGCTGTGCCTGCTGGAGAGGGCGCTGTGCCTGCTGGAGGGCGCTGTGTGCCTGCTGGAGGGCGCTGTGCCTGCAGGAGGGTGGCTGTGCCTGCAGGAGGGTGCAGGAGGGTGCTGTGCCTGCAGGAGGGTGCAGGGGGAGCTGTGCCTGCAGGAGGGTGCAGGGGGAGCTGTGCCTGCAGGAGGGTGCAGGGGGAGCTGTGGCCTGCAGGAGGGTGCAGGGGGAGCTGTGCCTGCAGGAGGGTGCAGGGGGAGCTGTGCCTGCAGGAGGGTGCAGGGGGAGCTGTGCCTGCTGGAGGGTGCAGGGGGAGCTGTGCCTGCTGGAGGGTGCAGGGGGAGCTGTGCCTGCAGGAGGGTGCAGGGGGGAGCTGTGCCTGCTGGAGGGTGCAGGGGGAGCTGTGCCTGCAGGAGGGGTGCAGGGGGGAGCTGTGCCTGCTGGGAGGGTGCAGGGGGGAGCTGTGCCTGCTGGAGGGTGCAGGGGGGAGCTGTGCCTGCAGGAGGGTGCAGGGGGAGCTGTGCCTGCAGGAGGGTGCAGGGGGAGCTGTGCCTGCTGGAGGGTGCAGGGGGAGCTGTGCCTGCAGGAGGGTGCAGGGGGAGCTGTGCCTGCTGGAGGGTGCAGGGGGAGCTGTGCCTGCAGGAGGGTGCAGGGGGAGCTGTGCCTGCTGGAGGGTGCGGTGTTGGAGGCGGTGCATGTAGCAGAGCCTCGTGCGTCATCTGCGCTATTTGCGAGATCGGTGTATAGACTGCGGCCTGTTTGTAGGATTTCTCCCCCCCTCCACCTGGTTTATGATGTGACAGCCTGCAGTGTGACCTTCTGTCATCAGAGCTGGTGTGTGATGTAGCAGAGCCGGTTTTGTCCTTCCTTGCTGCTGATAATACACTGTCCTTGTATGATCATTGTCACCACATAGCACAATTTGCAGTATATCCTTGTTAATAATCAATATGCATTTTTATTTTTTATTATTTTTTATTTTTTTATATTTATATAAAGTAGTATTCAGAATTCTTCAGATTTCAGAGCTGAAATCTCTCTGCATGTTACCAGCTCACTCGGCTGCCAGGAAGAATTATAGGAGCTCAGGTCGTGTTAGCGAAGTGCACAGCATCATGTTTGTCTGCTGTATTCATTGACAATCAACAGAATAGTGAGTGCAGCTCTGGAGTATAATACAGGAGGTAACTCAGGATCAATACAGGATCAGTAATGTAATGCATGTACACAGTGACTGTACCAGTAGAATAGTGAGTGCAGCTCTGGAGTGGTAATACAGGAGGTAACTCAGGATCAGTAATGTAATGTATGTATACAGGGACTCCACCAGCAGAATAGTGAGTGCAGCTCTGGAGTATAATACAGGAGGTAACTCAGGATCAGTAATGTAATGTATGTATACAGGGACTCCACCAGTAGAATAGTGAGTGTAGCTCTGGAGTGTAATACAGGAGGTAACTCAGGATCAATAATGTATGTATACAGGGACTCCACCAGCAGAATAGTGAGCGCAGCTCTGGAGTATAATACAGGATCAGTACAGGATCAGTAATGTATGTATACAGTGACTGCAGCAGCAGAATAGTGAGTGCAGCTCTGGAGTATAATACAGGAGGTACCAGGTTTTGGCTCCTTTCTGTACATTTTTCCCATTTTGGATCTGAGCGAGATTCCTCCACATGGAGAGAGGCTGAGTGACTCCAGTGAATCTTGGCTCGCTCTCCGGTGACGATGTAGCAACCGTCCTCTCCACTCCCAGTAACGCTGTAAATTGTGATTCATGGAGGATAGCAACTGGTTGTAGGAAGGAGCGGGAGCTGCCGCCCTCCATGTTTCCTTGCTCAGTGATGTCATCACCTTGGTATGAGATAGCGGAGTCTTCCCTGCATTCTGCTCGGTCACACATGGTGGCTGCACTCTCCTGTGTGTATGTTCTGGCGGTTTTATAGGGTATTTCCCTGTATTTATGACCTCTAGCCCTGCAGGGGTGTCTCTTAAAGGGGCATCCTATAGATACAGAGACCTGCACGTTGAGGCTTTGTACCTTGGAGCTGAGACGGGTTTTATCACTAGGGATGTCCCTTTTCGTGCTAGGTTGGTCAGGCATATATGGCGGGGTATAAGACTATTGGAGGGGGTCCTAAACGGGGGGCATTGAAATCCCCTATAGACAATCACTTTTTAAAGGGTTGTATCACTAGGGACGTCCCTTTTAATGCGGGGTTGGTCAGGCATATATGGCGATTTATTTAGATGAACCCCTGTCTGTGTGATACAAGGAGTTTACCAGAATGACAGAGGTTGATAGAGGAGGGGGGGTCGTAAACTGGGGACATTGAAACCCCCTATAAACAGTCCCTTAAAGGGTTTGCTCTAATTTTTCAGAAGTTATCATTTATTCAAATGATAGGTCACAACTTGCAAATGGGTGCGAGCCTGACTTCCGGGACCCCTATCGATCCCAAACAAGGGACTCCGAAATGCTCTGTTGGCTGTCTATGGTCTAGTACAGCGAGAGCCAGAGAGTCCCATATGGAAGGCCTAGGACAGTGGTGCACATCTTCACAGCTTTTTCGCCAGGGTATTTCGGACCACCCTTTTTACGTTGACCATGTTGAACCCCCCCCTCGAAACCCCCCAGTGATCATCTGTCCAATGGGCATCTTTGCATTGTCCGGGATCTGAATGATGACTCTTTGTAACCTCCATCTGGCAAATAGGGCGCGGCGCATGTGATAAATGGGCAGTGTGAACGGGGGGTGAAAGCGAACCATAATCTGATTGTTGCCACCCCCTTTCCTACGTCATGGCAGAGATCAGCAGCCGAACTGCCCTTGGTCGTTCACCCCCCCCCCCCCCCCCCCCCCCCCCCGGCAAACATGGTTATTTAGTTTACTAAGGAAAATGCAATTAACTCGGGGGTATGTAACGCCTGTGACAAAGCGTATGATTGCGGTGTTTTCCGAGTGATCACAGAGAAGAGGGCCTAGGACGGCACTGTGGAGAAGTGATGGTGCTCGGCGAGCTTTCATATACGTACATATTCCTGCCCCCCGCTCCTTGCCTTGCACTGTTTGTGAGTAGCCGCCGGAGCCCCCCGCTCCTTGCCTTGCACTGTGAGTAGCCGCCGGAGCCCCCCGCTCCTTGCACTGTGTGTGAGTAGCCGCCGGAGCCCCCCGCTCCTTGCCTTGCACTGTGTGTGAGTAGCCGCCGGAGCCCCCCGCTCCTTGCCTTGCACTGTTTGTGAGTAGCTGTCGGAGCCCCCCGCTCCTTGCCTTGCACTGTTTGTGAGTAGCCGCCGGAGCCCCCCGCTCCTTGCCTTTTTCTGTTTGTGAGTAGCCCTCGTAGCCCCCCGCTCCTTGCCTTGCGCTGTTTGTGAGTAGCCCTCGTAGCCCCCCGCTCCTTGCCTTGCGCTGTTTGTGAGTAGCCCTCGTAGCCCCCCGCTCCTTGCCTTGCGCTGTTTGTGAGTAGCCCTCGTAGCCCCCCGCTCCTTGCCTTGCGCTGTTTGTGAGTAGCCCTCGTAGCCCCCCGCTCCTTGCCTTGCGCTGTTTGTGAGTAGCTCTCGTAGCCCCCCGCTCCTTGCCTTGCGCTGTTTGTGAGTAGCCCTCGTAGCCCCCCGCTCCTTGCCTTGCGCTGTTTGTGAGTAGCCCTCGTAGCCCCCCGCTCCTTGCCTTGCGCTGTTTGTGAGTAGCCCTCGTAGCCCCCCGCTCCTTGCCTTGCGCTGTTTGTGAGTAGCCCCCCGCTCCTTGCCTTGCGCTGTTTGTGAGTAGCCCTCGTAGCCCCCCGCTCCTTGCCTTGCGCCTGTTTTTCTTCCATTCCGATGTTTTTCTTCTCACTTGTTGGTTTCAGGCATCGCTTCGGCCTACATTGTGTGTGTTAAGAGCTCATCTGATAAAAGAGAACAATGCCTGCGCTGCGGCCGCCATTGTATTCCCCACTTGTGCTATGTAAGCTGAATGTACTGGTGCGCGCGCCTGCCATTCACAGCCATTAATCCGCATTGTATTCCTTGTGAAGGGCCATTATGCGTCAAAGGGGGGAAAAAAAAGATACATTATAGAAAAATACAGCTGTGATGCTGTTGTCCTCTGTTATCACCCAGCGTACAGGAATAATGATACTATCTCGAGCTGACGGTGTCCTGTGCCGCCTCCTTCCAGGACAGGTATTATTTAGGTGCTGTTTGTGGAGATTTTCTGCATTGTATAGTGATATTTCAATGTTGCACAGCACAAGGTTCAGGTTTTGGGTTCTTTGGCAGCCGTCGCCCCTTCCTTCCTTCCATCCCTGGAGTCTTGCTGTAATCCTATACAGGTGCAGATGATCCAGCGTAGCATGCTGCCATGTAAGGGTCACATGTTTATTTCATGAAGATGGTCGGAAGTGTAGGGTTATCTAGATACATTACTTATCATGTACTGATCCTGAGTTACCTCCTGTATTATACTCCAGAGCTGCACTCACTATTCTGCTGGTGGGGTCACTGTGTACATACATTACTGATCCTGTATTATACTCCAGAGCTGCACTCACTATTCTGCTGGTGCATTCACTCTGTACATACATTACATTACTGATCCTGTATTATACTCACTCCAGAGCTGCACTCACTATTCTGCTAGGTGCAGTCACTGTGTACATACACTAAATTACTGATCCTGTTCTGATCCTGAATTACATCCTGTATTATACTCCAGAGCTGCACTCACTATTCTGCTGGTGCAGTCACTGTGTACATACATCACATTACTGATCCTGAGTTACCTCCTGTATTCCTGTATTATACTCCAGAGCTGCACTGCTGGAGAAATGTGTAGGCACAACTCCTCTACTAACAGAATTGTGAATTCAGCTCTGCAGTATAATACTGGGTGTACCTCATTACAATCAACATTCATCACTTTGTGTTAAATGATCATTTTCAAACAAGAAAATTGTGTGTATGTATAATATATATAATATATATATGAGATAATATATAATTTTTTTATTATTATATATTTTTTTATTATATTTTTTTTTTTGTAACCTTTGTGTGATGCGGAGTTTGGGTGCTCTTTGTTCCCGGTGTGCCTGGGTTTAGGGTAACATTACAAGGAACCTCACTTGTTGCTTATACAGTACATAGTTATGTTTTTATTGCTGCCTTAGTTTCATTCCGTGCAGTCTGCTCCGCTCCGGGAGGGGCGGTGGTGGTAATGGGCGGTGGGGGGAGTCCTGTTTCTTCCTGTGACTTTTTCCTCTCTTGAAAGGGGAAGTCTAGTAATTAGTGAGTTTGTAGCACATTGTTTGGATTAGTGATACTACCATGTTCTTTTTTTTTTTTATGTACCTGGTTACTTTTTGGTTCACTGGATACATATGTAGGCGACTATATGAGGGGTGGTCCGCATCTGTCCACCTGCTTTAGTAGCCCCAAACTTGAGCATATTGTAAATGGGAGTACTCCTCTCGGGATCCTCCTTTATGGTGCCTTCTGTAAGGAAGCTACTTGTGTCAGTACTTGGCCCCCGTTAGATTAAGATTGGCTTCCCCCTGATTCTGCTGCTGTTTTCCATTTTGCGCTGCGTCGCTCCATTGCGGCGATATTCACATTTGTTTCTTCTGAAGCGCGCTATGTGAAATCTCAGCTCTGCAGTCCAACAGGGCGTGTCTTCAGTGCACACTCCCCCAGAGAGGACTCTTTCACCCCTCCCTCCCAGCCGCTGCCAATCACAACACAGCAGCATCTGAGACTGCTGGATCAGCTAAGCTGTGATTGGCTTGAGTGTGTTTGGCGGGAGGGGTTAAACCGCACACGCCCCCAGAGAAGACTCTGAAGAAGAAATGCCCTGTTGGGACTGTAAAGCAGAGATTTCACATAGCGCACTTCAGAAGAAACAAACGTGGATATCTTCGCAATGGAGCGACGCAGCGCAAAATGGAAAACTGCTTCCGAATCTGGGGGGACTCGGGGATTTTTAAAAGGTATGTGATCTCTGCCACCAATTATGTGGACAATTTAAGAAAAACTTAGTCCATGGATCAACTAAAGAATGAAAAAAAAGTCTAAAATCTCCCCCAAAAATGAATATACCACAGACACATCAATGTTCTGAACTCTATGGGAAATCTTTTTTTGATTTTGAGGTCACACGGCTGCTTCCACTTTTCCCGCTCCTGTGTGTGGCTCTGACGATGGATGTCTCCCCCCCCCCCCCCCACCCCTTTCTCTCGGCCGGTGGACGGATCAATAAGTCGCTACGGGGGTGGGGGTGGAAGAGTCTGCCGCTCATCTGCTCCTGCCGTCTTATATAATTGGAAATAATAAGGGGAAAAAAAAGTGGAATATTTTTACAGCTTCCTCCATTATTTCCTCTGCTGGATTTTTATAGTTTTCCCCCCTGCAGTCCGGCTATTATGATCTGCTCGGCACAGCTCGTGCATTGTACAATCCGGTCTGTACGTGCGGAAAGATGAAATGGTTTTATCTCCCCCCCCCCCAATTCGCCTTAGCTGCACCCGGAGCTTAACCCTGGTCTGTATGGGTAGCAACCGAAACAAGCCTGTGGAGCAGAGGCAGGCAGGCTGCTGTATGACCCCTGCTGTCCGGCTTTACAAAAATCAATGTCTTTGCTAAGCAACACGCCTAAAACATCCTCAACGACACAGTGATTTGGCCGTTTTTGTACTTCTCCCTTCGACTCTACTTGGACTGAAGGGAGGATAAGCGGCGGCAGGGTACGCTGTTCTCTAGTTTCAGTCTGGCCTGGTTTGATTGTTCTAACACTATTTATGGAGAGCTTAAGGTTATGTGCACATGCTGCAGAAATTTTCTGCACCAAAAAAAGCACCCTGTGGCTGAAAAAAAACAGACCAAAAACCACGTGGTTTTTTTTTTGGGTGCGTTTTTATATATATATATATATATATATATATATATATATATATATATATATATATATATATATATATATATATATATATATATATTATGTGTGTATGTATATGTTTTTATTTTATTTATTTATTTTTTGTGAATTCAATTGCTTGAAGAGCCTAAAAAACGCAGGAAAAACCAGACTAACAATTGACATGCTGCTTCTTTTTTTTTATTCTTTTTTATTTTTCTGCTCCAAAAACTGCAAGGAAAAAAGAAGCAACGTGCGGACAGCATTTCTGATTTCTCATATCCTTTGCTGGAGTAAGGATAAACATGCAGATTTCGGCAATAAAACTGCACCAAAAATGCATCAAAAACTGCACAGTGCCTAAATGGGTTGTCTTTGTTTATGGGGGGAAAAAATGGCTACTTTCTTCTTAAAACAGCACCACCCATGTGTAGAGGTTGAACATGGTATTGCAGCTTCCACTGATAGAAATGCAACCTGGTGCTGTTTTGGGAATCTGGACACTCCCTTTACATGTCTGTGAAAAATGTTTGTGTTTTGTACGGCTGTGTTGAAGGTGCATATGACACATCCATGTGCCGTGATTTTAGCACACTAGTGTTAACCGTGTTGTATCCATGATGGCACACGGAGAGCAGGAACGTTTTACTCGCCTGTCTCCGGCCGCTGCGGTCTCCGGCGCTGCTGCTACTTCCGGGTCCGCAGTGTAGTGAATACGCATGAGTATTATGAGCGGACCCGGGAGCAAGTCACAGCAGCGCCGAAAACAGGTGAGCATAGAAAATAATTTTATTTCAAAGTCACGTGTATGTGTCACACGGATCACATCAGTGTGCGGACCTTGTGCTGTCGGGGAAAAAAAGGGACTTGCTTCTGTGTGGACACACGTGTGCTCCACATGGTCCTTGTGAAAACACTGATGTGGTTGCAGACCTATTGATTTTAATGGGTCTGCGTATGTCCGTGTCTCCGGTACGTATGAAAACGGACATCACACGTACCAGAATAACTGACGTGTGAAGGAGGCCTAAGGAAGCGGTGGAAGGAAAATCAACATATTATATTATATTATATTATATTATATTAATATATATATTTATTATTATTATTATTATAATAATAATATTTTTTTTTTTTTTACTACTTTGGAACAACAACGATCTTCCCATACTTGAGTAATGCAGCCCAGGAGGGCATTTAAGGAGACTGTGCCTTTAATTGGATTAATTACTTAAAAAAATTCACTGCCAAATCCCCGTCCCAAAGATTTATGTCCTGCATTGTGCTCTCTGACACTCATCTTTATTGCATCTAGCTCATTTAAAGGCACAGTGTAAATTTTCTTTACTTCCCTCCATATTGAAATGGCAACACCAAGAAGGAAAATTCAGGGAATGATGGAAATCCCAGAACGGGCATGGTGGCTCAGTGATTAGCATTGCAGTCTTGCAGCGCTGGGGTCCTGGGTTCAATTCCCACCAAGGACACCATCTGCAAGGAGTTTGAATGTTCTCCCCGTGTTTGCGTGGGTTTCCTCCGGGTTCTCCGGTTTCCTCCCACACTCCAAAAAAACATACAGTTAGGGACCTTAGATTGTGAGCCCCAATGGGGACAGTGTTGCCAATGTATGTAAAGTGCTATGGAATTAATAGCGCTATATAAATGAATAAATTATTATATTATTATTATATAGAGTATGGCCCTGTGCACACGTGTAGCTTTTGTTTGTGAAAATGTGCATCAAAATCTGCATGCCTTTCCTGAAGCCAGCAAAGTCTATGGGATTTTAGATTTGCTGTGCACGTGGTGCGGTTTTTTTTTTTTTTTCCTTTTTTCCTCATGCAGTTTTGGTGCAGATTTTGATGCAGAAAAAAAATCTGCAGCATGTCAATTATTGGTTGGGTTTAGCAGCATTTTTTTTTTTTTTAACACATTGACTTCAATTCATTGACTTTCTTGATGGACCAAAAAATTGCATCAAAACTGCATCCGATTTTGACAGTTTTTTTTGCTACAACGTGCAGAAAATTTCTGCACCAGATCTGCAGCGTGTGCACGTAGTCTATGAGCACCACGTGCAGAAATCCCAGCACTTACAGCCTCGGCTGCTATCAGTGGAGTTAATAATAGTTGTCTGAGGAGAGATCTGCTGCGCTGAAAGGAATTCGGAATGAAAATCATCAAGATCCTCTGCTGGCAGCTCCTGTGTATGGAGTTGGGCACTAAAATCATCAAGATCCTCTGCTGGCAGCTCCCGTGTATGGAATTGGGCACGAAAATCATCAAGATCCTCTGCTGGCAGCTCCAGTGTATGGAATTGGGCACTAAAATCATCAAGATCCTCTGCTGGCAGCTCCCGTGTATGGAATTGGGCACTAAAATCATCAAGATCCTCTGCTGGCAGCTCCAGTGTATGGAATTGGGCACTAAAATCATCAAGATTTTCTGCTGGCAGCTCCTGTGTATGGAATTGGGCACGAAAATCATCAAGATCCTCTGCTGGCAGCTCCCGTGTATGGAATTGGGCACTAAAATCATCAAGATCCTCTGCTGGCAGCTCCTGTGTATGGAATTGAGCACCAAAATCATCAAAATCCTCTGCTGGCAGCTCCTGTGTGTGGAATTGAGCACCAAAATCATCAAAATCCTCTGCTGGCAGCTCCTGTGTGTGGAATTGAGCACCAAAATCATCAAGATCCTCTGCTGGCAGCTCCTGTGTGTGGAATTGGGCACCAAAATCATCAAGATCCTCTACAGAGAGCTCTCATGGGAATCCCCATCCAATGATGGTCCAGATGTGCTCAATGGGAGACAAGTCTGGAGACGCTGCAGCCATGGTGACACGTTTAGGCCACGTAGGCTGCCCACAGTACCACGAACCACATTAGGCCTGGTGTTGTCATGTTCAAAAATGGCTCCTAAGACACTTTGTAGAAATGGCTGCCCCACTGGTTCTACCACAAGGGTCTGGCTACTGTAGGTTATGCCCCCTCATACTATAATTCGATGTGTAGGACTGGGTGAGAGGTCAACAAAGGAACATCACTCTGAGGCCATTATGGTTAGAGGTTGGAATGGAGGCCTTGCCTCTATAAGTCCCGCTTTTGCCTTGGATGCAATGATAGCCGGAGATTAGTCTATAGATCACATGGACAACCCCTCGAAGAGGCCTTCACATGGGAACGTCATACCGGCCCTACTCCCAGGCATCATGGTGTAATAATGAAGTGTAGCCGGACTTTCTAGTCTACATTCCCGGTACACTAACTGGTTGGCGGTGTTAGCGATTTGTCGGAGAAACGAGTTGCGCCAGCGTTCCTCCATGATGTCTCAATTTTCAACGAGATGGCGCCAATTCCACTTAGGAACACCCCCTTTGCGGTTTATGCTGCTTTGCATAAGCCACACCCATTCGCTGTCTGAATGGCAGGAGTGGATTAGATAGTTTCAATCAATCTAAAAGCAACCAATCACTGTTCAGCTTTCATTTTAGATTCTGTTCTGAGAAAATGAAAGCTGTGATTTGATTGGTTGCTATGGGCCGTAAAGACAGTTGCTTACAAAGTTTTCCCATATTAGAGGACTGAGACCTCATAAGACCCCGACCACCTTCGTTGTCCCCACTCAAGACATTACCTGATTTTAATGATCGTATTAGGTAGATTTATGCAGTGGCCCAGGAGCTGTTGTCCATGGCAACCAATCACAGCTCAGCTTTCATTTTTCAAGAGCAGAGTATGGTATGAAAGCTGCGCTGTGATTGGTTGCTATGAGCAACAGACAGTTTGTTTATGTTGCTCTCTCAAATCTAGGCCTATGTTATTTTTTAGGCCCTGAGGCTACAGAGGGACAGCAAAGGATATCTGAGACATTAATAAAATATCCTATAAACATGCCATTCCCATATATTCATGTTCTATGGCCGCGCTCGGCGTCCATGTCTGCTCTTCAGCCCAGGGTGCCCTCGTTGCTCTTCTAAGATTATGTCGGCACTATTTTCAGAAGCTGTAATCTCGTTTGCAGTACTTAGCCCTCTGATCGTCAGCTGTTTGCGGGCGGTTTTATTTATTTATTTTCCCTCCCGCGTAGCAATGCAGAGCTTCCCTGCAGCAGTGTGGATCACCACCGAGGCTGGCATCGCCTTACAGTCCCTGCGGGCACCGTTCGTCACTGTAGGAGGACGACAGCGTCCTTTCTAATGTGACATTGTGCCCGGAGGACTCAATAAGGCTTGTGCCTGTTGCGTTTTGCTATTGTCTGGCAGAGCAGGGGTTAATGGCGCACCAGTTATCTGCAGCGTGATGCCGCCACCGCCGCCAGCTTTTTCCTTTTAGGCTTTTATTATATTTTACTCGCCGGGTAGTAATCTGTTTTTACTCTCTCTCTCGTTTAATGTAATTCTGTGCAGAGGGTAATAGGAAGCCGATCAATTATATTATCCCACATGAGATGCGTGAATTTAATAGAAGGTAATCGTAAACCGAAGATGCCAACCTAGTATGGTCCCCTATTGTAAAGGGAACCCCACTTCTGACCCCTTACGAGAAGAGTCCGTGGTCTCAACTGAACAGCCTGACGGGTGCTTTCTATACCCCAGGGCTACTAAAAAAAAGGGCAACAAGGCACACAGTGCGCAGAAATTTGAGTCTAGTTCTAGCTTCATCCCAAAGTAAAAGTACTCCCCCCCCCCCCCCCCCCCCACACCCCCCCTCCTCTCCATACCAAAAGGTTAAGGGATCCGTGGGGGAGACGTGCCTTTAATTCACCATCCCCAATCAACAAAATCTAGAAGGATCAGGGATCAATGGAAAAGTACCCTCAACCAACTGTCCCAAACACTCCAAAGCAGGAGGATGCAAGATCAATGCTGGAGAAGTGCCCTCAACCAACCATCCCCAACCCTCAAAAGTAGGAGGATCACAGATCAATGGGGAAGAAGTGCCCTCAATCAACAATCCCCAATCCTTCATACCATAAGGTTCAGGGACCAGTGGTGAAGTGCATTCAGTTATCCGTCCCCAATCTACAAATACAGAAGGATCAGTGATCAGTAGGAAAGAAGAGCCATCAACCAACCAACCCCAACCCTCCAAAGCAGGAGGATCAGGGATTTATGGGGGAGGGGAGGGGTGGAAGTACCTTCAACAAACCATCTCCAACCATCAAAAGCAGGAGGATCAGAGATCAATAGGGGAGAAGTTCCCTCAACCAAACAATCTCAACTCTCCAAAGCAGGAGGATCAGGGATTTATGGGTGGGTGGGTGGGTGGGGGTGGGGGGTGGTAGTGCCCTCAACCAACCATTCCCAACCCACAAAACCAGAAGGAACAGGGATCGCTGTGGAAGAAGTGTCCTCAACCAATCATCCCCAACCCTCCATACCAGAATGTTTAGGGTTCGATAGTGGAGACGTACCCTCAACCATCCATCCCCAACCTTTTAAAACTAGAAGGAACAGGAATCAGTGAGGAAGAAGGGCCCTCCACCAGCTGGCCCGAACCCTCCAAAGCAGGAGGATCATTGGGGAAGAAGGGCCCTCAACCAACCGTCCCCAACATAAGAGTTAAACCGAAAGGGGATCAATTGGGTAGAAGCAATCTGTCCTTAACCCTCCAAAGTAGAAAGATTAGGGATTGAAGGATAGGTGCTCCCCAAACAACTATCTCCAATTAGGAGGGTCATGGCTCAATAGGTAGGAAGTGCCCACGAACCTAATTTTCCAAACCAGCCAAGCAGGAGAATTTCTTTCAAATTGACCAGAATCAACAATCCCCCCAACGCATTTGAACCAGAAGGGTCAGGGATGGATGGAGCAGATGTACCTTACTCTCCGAATCAGAAGAGATAAGGATTGACTCCTTTTAACCAAAGCTTATAGAGACCACCATCTGATGACTGGCTTTGACCAGGGCTGACACCTCAGTGTCTACAAGGAGCTTCTGTTGAGGTTGTGAAGTCTTACTGGGTTTGCATGGAGAAACCTAATGGCCACCTTACCCATAAGAGGGACAAACCATTGTAAAACCTGCCATGTATGGATATTACAATGGACGTGGGGTGCGAATGAGCAGAACATCGCATCCTCCAAACTGGCATTGAGATTGTAATTTATTGACGTAAAAGCAGCACCACACCCGACCATAGGGACTGAGCTTCAATGTCATCCACAACCTGTGGTGGTTCTTCTGTGTTTTGGAAGACCGTGCAATCCCGTTAAATTAAGAGTCAGGAGGGTGTTGTTCCTTCATAATTGACTTTCCTGTTTTTAGCGAGTGTGTAGTGGTGGTCCATGAGGCTCCGTTTTATGGGGATTCTTGTAGGCCAAGACTTGTTGAGAACCTTTTTACCAGGCCAAGGTGAGCTGGTTGTCTTCATTTCCCAGTAGACCTTCCAGTTGGGAAATCCCACTTGTCACACTGTATTGGTCTGTAATTTGGCTGTAGAGAAGGTTTGCTATTGTTTTTGCAAAATGTGCAGCTTTGTGTTTCCTAAACACGATGATCTTGATGTTGTAACAGAACTGGTGAACACTAAATCTGCAAATAATATCTGAATCACGGCTTTGCTGATGGCAAAGAACCCACTAATGATGAGAGATTGGCATCGACAAGTGCGTAATCGTTAAAAATGACCAGACAGACCTGATTAGATTCCAAAATGTATGTCTCCCTTGTATTTATATGAAAGTATTAGAAAAACTTGACTTCTTTCTTACAAATACAGCACCACACGTGTCTACAGGTCGTGTGCGGTATTGCAGCGGGGCCTTAGTCGTTTCAGTGGGACTGCACCGCAATACAACTAACCTGTGGATATGTGTTTTAATACTTGCGGCTGGTGTAGGGTCAATGAGCGGGATTAGTGGACCCACTGGATCACAGCGGGTACGCGCACTTATTTTTTAGTAAGAGGGGCTTGACCAAGCACCCACCGCGGGGCGGCTGCCAGGTACCACTCCCAGGGCAGTGACTGGGGCTGTGGCAGCTGACCCCAGGACAGGTGACGGACTCCGGAATAGATGAGTACAGGTGGGGTGACAGAGGCGGACAAGAATGGTGGGCACGGCAGGGATAGGCAGGTACTGAAGACGGACACAGGGATAACAGGACAAGAGCCCAGGGTCTGACAACTACAGTAGCTAGGTAGCAGACTGGAAAACTGACGATCTAGAAGCATTGCGCAGGCACCTCCCCTAATGGGAGGATGCCTTAAATACATAGTGCCTCTCAGCCATAGGCTGAGAGGTATTTCCGGGATATGGCATGCCTCCCAAAGAGGAGGGACAATGTGCGCTTGCGCATCTTAAGTGCACTCCCGGGAACCCTCTGCGGCGTGTACAGGGCCAGGGAGGGGAAGAAGGCAGCAGCACACGTGGATGGCCAAGGGAGTGCGAGGAGGACACGACCCGGCCGAGGAGGTAAGTCTGCGTCAGACGCTGGCGCTACAGCTGTTTTTGGACTAAAGCAGCTATCTTTTTCTAAAGATGGACAACCCCTTAAAGAGGTTTTATCAGTCTGTCCCAGACGCCAGGAGTAAAAAAAAATGCACCTGTGGACAGAGGATTCCAGTACCTGGAAAACAGCTTTTGAAGATTGTATTATCGGGCATAACACACATGTTCTCTTTTCTGGGTCTAATGTATTAGAAAGTTTAAAGGGGATCTGTCACCAGGTAAACGTTTACCAGCTTTTGCTCTTATATTTTTTCCGCTTCTCCCCTGAGTTTTCCACTTTTTGTTCTTTTTAAATCCGCCATATGGTTCCAGAGATCTGGGGGTTCTTTATATGGTGCTAGTTTTTATGATCTGACAAGGGGGTGTGGCTCACAGGTTTCTCTGAGGGTTTTGATTTTAGACTACCCAATCAGCATGGGAGCCACGCCCTCTTAGTAAAGACCATAAAACTTGGCACTAAATAAAAAGGCCTGTATCTCTGGGACCGTACGTCGGATTTAGAAAAAAATCAAAAGCTAAATATTCAGTGGAGCGGCGGGAATAAAATAACAAAAACTGCCCACTTTTTGACTCTGTGACAAGTCCCCTTTTTAAGGCTGAGCATTTAAATAGTTATGGGCCCACTTGACTTTCCTCGCTCATACACATGAATTTATTGTAAGTGGGCTGCTGGTGGCATCTGCTTATCTCCTGTGGAGCAAAAGGATTGGGCATGTTGAAGTCAAACTGCCTCATCATCGTATTCTTCTCCCTGCATCTGTCGTTGGGGAATCCATACACCTCATAGTTGGTTGACCCTTCGTAGGTTTGGTTCCCTAACGTTTTAGGCATCCATCAAAGATTCAGCGATGGTGGTTTTGGATCCCTGAAGACCTAACTTTCTTTAACTCCTGGAAAATTGGCCACTTTTCCCATGCGGTCTTGTACTTGTGACTATTAAAGGAGTCGTCCATAGACTGGGTCTCTCCATAGGTGGCACGCATGGTCATTTAGATCTTTTTTGCAAGGTTGGGTTCTCCAGTTGGCATCCACCCCAGTAATGTAGACATCCCGATAGAAGGGTTTCTGTCCTGGTGAGAGGAGCTCCTTCATCTGGAGAGGAGACGCTAATCTCTGTTGATAGACTTGATACAGAACGTGCTCCTCGCTGCCTTGTATTCCAGTTTGGATCGGAGCTTCCTTTCATTCTTCTCCTCCATTGGTTTGATGTATGTCTGCGTCTTCTGAAAACTGGAGCAGAGTTTGCCGGAGGCGGCACGTGGATTTATCTTGATTTTTATTCATTTTTTTTTTTTCCGAGGCTCGATAAGAGAAGAAACCCTTTCATGAATGTGTTGGGAAACGCCGAAATGTAAATGCAATTTTTACGCTTCACTGTATGATAACGCTGCGCATATTGCCGGTCAGTGCATGGGGAAAGGCTATTTCCAGCATGATTATGTGTGAGCTCCGGCGTCATTTACCAGCTCTTCTGCCGACTGAGCTTTATTGCAGCTGCCTACCCTGCCAGGCACGTTTTTGCTGTTGCCTCCCTTTGCCGACCTGCCTTCTTTGCTGTTGCTGCCTTCCTTTTGTCAGTCTGTTCCTTTTTGCTGCCTGCCTCCCATCTGCCTTTTTTTTTTTTTTTTTTTTTTTGCTGTCCCCTCCTGCCGACCTCCCCTTTTTTTTTGCCGCCTCCTCCTGCCGACCTCCCCTTTTTTTGCTGCCTCCTCCTGCCGACCTCCCCTTTTTTTGCCGCCTCCTCCTGCCGACCTCCCCTTTTTTTGCCGCCTCCTCCTGCCGACCTCCCCTTTTTTTTGCCGCCTCCTCCTGCCGACCTCCCCTTTTTTTGCTGCCTCCTCCTGCCGACCTCCCCTTTTTTTGCTGCCTCCTCCTGCCGACCTCCCCTTTTTTTTTGCCGCCTCCTCCTGCCGACCTCCCCTTTTTTTGCCGCCTCCTCCTGCCGACCTCCCCTTTTTTGCCGCCTCCTCCTGCCGACCTCCCCTTTTTTGCCGCCTTCTCCTGCCGACCTCCCCTTTTTTGCCGCCTCCTCCTGCCGACCTCCCCTTTTTTGCCGCCTCCTCCTGCCGACCTCCCCTTTTTTTGCCGCCTCCTCCTGCCGACCTCCCCTTTTTTTTGCCGCCTCCTCCTGCCGACCTCCCCTTTTTTTTTGCCGCCTCCTCCTGCCGACCTCCCCTTTTTTTTGCCGCCTCCTCCTGCCGACCTCCCCTTTTTTTTGCCGCCTCCTCCTGCCGACCTCCCCTTTTTTTTGCCGCCTCCTTCTCCTCCTGCCGACCTCCCCTTGTTGCCGCCGCCTCCTCCTGCCGACCTCCCCTTGTTGCCGCCGCCTCCTCCTGCCGGTCTACTTTATTTTTTTTTTCTACCACCGCCTCGTGTTTAATCTTTTTTTTTTTTTTTTTTTTTTTTTTTTTGCTGGCCGTCACAAGTCCTACATTTCTCATGGATTCTATCTATGATGGAAAGATCAACCTATACGAAAGAAAATTAATGGAGACTACAAAAATAGAAATTCCAGCCGTACTGCAATAGTCGCTTCATTTAAAGTCCAAACATTTCCCAAATCCGTCACGGGAGCGTTTTGTTGACTTCTTCTGATGCAGATGAAATGAGACTTCCCTCTTTTCTGACCTCTTAGCTCCTTTACTTCTGAGGAGGCCTTGAGTGCACACTGGAGAGTTATCCTGCCGCCTTCCTACATTATTCACGCCGTTAGTAAAATATTAAGTGCCTCGACTTCTTATCCTGGATTGCTTGCTATTGTGAAATCGGCATCAAGGGTCACCAAAGTGTCCTCCTTCTCCTGCTGCCTGCCAGAGTGGCAAGGTTCTCGGGAAAGGGGGGGTTGTCTAATTGATCTAGTTAAGATTCTGGACTTTCCCTGGGTCCAACGTTGACTCTCGGGTCTGTCGTTGACATCACGTCAACAGTGCTGCTGACAATCTGTGACCTCTGGCTCTGAGCAGCTCATGCTCTCAACTCGAACAGAGCAACTGATTGGCTGCAGCGCTGTTGACGTGACATCCAGCACTGCAGACACACTTCACTTGACCTGGGGAGGGTGAGTAAAGCAGCTGGAGGTGTCTGATATTGGCTAACTCCACTCTCCCCATTGAGAACACTTGTTCACTTGGCTGACAGTTATTGTTTGATGAGGTCGGGAGATATGAGGCCACCTGACCACTATTGGATCCCTAAGATGCCCATACACTCTTTTTGGAGATCCAAGACCATTGAAGAACACCATTTGGGGATGAGCATGCCTGGAAATGTCATACCTGCAGTGGTGGGCTACCAGCCTTATAGCCACCATTACAACCGTGGATGATGTCCGACCTCCTCACGCTCCTGCTGACCATTTTTGTCTGTTGAGGTTGGGAGAAATGGGGCCACCTGACCATTGTTGGAACCCTAAGATCCAAGACCTATGAAGAACACAACTTATTAGCATAGGCTTGTCTGAAGCTGTCATACCGGCAGTGGTGGGCTACTGGCCTTATAGCCACCATTACAACATTGGGTGATGTCCGACCTACCCAAGCTCCTGTATAACCGTTCTGGTCCAAGTGGAGAAGCTGAGCGGCAAACCTTCTGCTACGACGGCGGCCACACTGACTATCACACTGTGACCTGGTTGGGAAAATTGGACATCTCACGGACTTCTCTTTAGTCTGGTTTCTGGTTCACATATTTTTAGACTCTGATACTTTACGTGACCGTTTTGTTTGGTCAGGATGTGGTGACTGTCACGTTTATGTCTTTGCAAATAGTACAGAGAAAGACTACAGGGCCAGAGCTTTCTGACTACGACTACCTCCATCGTGGCCACACTGACATAACTGGAGGATCTCCGGTTCCATCTACAGATACTGGTGGTGGGAAAGGTTGTCTGGAAATTGAGATGGTTGAGGACTACACCTGGACCTTCAATGTAACCCAGGCTATAGCCAAGACTTATAGCTAATCCTATACACTTGATTTTGGATGCAGACCCATCCATGATCTGGTGGCCAGTGTTTTTGGAAATAATTTACAAAGGGACCCTATATTTAAACCATTCCCTTCACTCTTGGGATTGGTCACAGAAGATCACTTTTTGGAATGGAAATACCCCTTTTTTTGAGAGAGCTTTTCTTCCTGATTCCGCCATAAATATGATGCTGTGGGACTGTTCTAGTAGTAGCCTAGCTCCCATAGGAATAAGGGATTGGGCATGTTGAAAACCAACATGCCCCATTCTTTTTATTGGGAAGCCATCCCCACCCCCATTTACATATTAGCTAGGACAAAGCTGTACCCATGTCCAATAGTGATGAGCGGGCACAACCATGCTCGGGTGCTCAGTACTCGTAACTAGTGATGAGCGGGCACTACCATGCTCTGGTGCTCAGTACTCGTAACTAGTGATGAGTGGGCACTACCATGCTCGGGTGCTCAGTACTCGTAACTAGTGATGAGCGGCCACTACCATGCTCAGGTGCTCGGTACTCGTAACTAGTGATGAGCGGGCACTACCATGCTCGGGTGCTCAGTACTCGTAACTAGTGATGAGCGGGCACTACCATGCTCTGGTGCTCAGTACTCGTAACTAGTGATGAGCAGGCACTACCATGCTCGGGTGCTCAGTACTCGTAACTAGTGATGAGTGGGCACTACCATGCTCAGGTGCTCAGTACTCGTAACTAGTGATGAGCGGGCACTACCATGCTCGGGTGCTCAGTACTCGTAACTAGTGATGAGTGGGCACTACCATGCTCAGGTGCTCAGTACTCGTAACTAGTGATGAGCGGGCACTACCATGCTCAGGTGCTCAGTACTCGTAACTAGTGATGAGCGGGCACTACCATGCTCAGGTGCTCAGTACTCGTAACTAGTGATGAGCGGGCACTACCATGCTCGGGTGCTCAGTACTCGTAACTAGTGATGAGCGAGCACTACCATGCTCAGGTGCTCAGTACTCGTAACTAGTGATGAGCGGGCACTACCATGCTCAGGTGCTCAGTACTCGTAACTAGTGATGAGCGAGCACTACCATGCTCAGGTGCTCAGTACTCGTAACTAGTGATGAGCGGGCACTACCATGCTCGGGTGCTCTGTACTCGTAACTAGTGATGAGCGGGCACTACCATGCTCTGGTGCTCAGTACTCGTAACTAGTGATGAGTGGGCACTACCATGCTCTGGTTTCATTGAGCAGTTGGACACTCAGATGATCGCAACTTAAGTACCTGCATATAATGGATGTCAATGGGGGACTTGAGCAATTTTATGGAAGATTTCCCAGAAAAATGCTTGCGTACCCTATTGACTTTCGAGTCGTGGCCATCCGAGTATCCAACTGCTTGTTTCAAGTACTGAGCACCCGACCATGGTAGTGCCCGCTCATCACTAGTTACCAGTACTGAGCACCCGAGCATGGTAGTGCCCGCTCATCACTAGTTACGAGTACTGAGCACCTGAGCATGGAAGTGCCCACTCATCACTAATGGCCAACAATCCAATGTGTTTGGTGGGGCTCTCCCCAATGGCATATTCCATTCGAAAGAAGGAAGGAACATGTTAGCGTTTCCAGGGAAGCTGACCACTTCCGGAGGTATCTAGTCACCGCTTATACACCCCTCTCATCTGAAAACCCATGCATGCTCAGTCGTCTGAGCCGAGTGTGCATATATTTGTGGGGCAGTGAGAAATAATTGACTCCTGAAGTCCCAGGAATCTCGAGCTCCATAGGGTTCCAATGGTAGAAATGTTAAATGACCCCTCTCTGGGACTTCTAGTGTTAACTCCATGGGTCTTACTCCAAAATAAATCCCCTCAAGATGTAGATCAAAACTGTAGTCAAGGCTAACTATGTCTAGATCCACATTGGTCTTTGAATACGAGGACAGTTGGGTGGACTTTAGCCTTCACCTATTCCATCTGACTCCAAACACATGGGATTGGCAACCTTGCATAAGTGCTTGGTGGGGAGTGGAGGACAAGCTGCCACCTCCGGCTGTGGCTTTGCTCCTGTAGGAACATAAGGATTGGGCATGTTGATATCATTTCTTGCCCAATCATTTTTCCACCAACATCAGCAGGATCGTTCTGAACTCTCCAGAGTGTTGACCGACACCACAAAGTCTTGTTTTCACGTAGTGACGTACTTTTGATCGTCTTTCTAATGACCTTCAAATGACGAGACAGACGTCTCCAGATGAAAACTTTTTAAGCTTGATGTGGTCACAACATCTCCAGGCTCCTCCGCGTGTCTCGGCAGGTTGATGTTACCGGCAGTCACGTTTTCTCCTGTCCTTCCGTGAGTCCTCTCATCAGGTTCGTCTTCTCGTCCTTCCTGGGAGTGCCGGGCCAGTGGGTGTGTATAGGATTTAATTTTGGAATTGCTAATTATCATTTTTGAACTCTCCTACAATATTATTAGGAATATCCGTACTACATAAGGGCTGGGACACTGTAAACTATACTCTGTGTAATAATAGTACCTGATGTTGCAAAAGTCGGGATCGTTGGAGCTCTTGATTCTCCTATTAGGCGGGTTTTGGTGATTGAGTCATAGATGGAATTTACGATCTTGGCGAGATGTTCATATTATGGCCACGTGTTACTTGGTTGAAAAGGGAACATCGTATTACAGAACAGTCCCTTAACTATTGAAATTAAAGGGTGTCGGTCACCGGTTTTGGCATTGTAAGCCCTTTTACCCCTGGGATTTTTGATTTTGTTTGAAATTCTGGCACCGGACACGGCTCTTCTTGGTGCGGTGGCAATCTGGGTAATAATAAATTAATGGTAGCCCACAGCTGCCACTAAATCCTAGATTAGTAATGGGAGACATCTGAGACCCCCCCACTCCATTACTAATCTGTAAGTGAGAGAAAATAAACACAAACACTCAAAAAATCCTTTATTTGAAATAATTGACAAAAAAGTCAAACTTTCTCCACTTTATTAACCCACAAAACGCCCCTGCAGGTCTGACATAATGCACACAAGGTCCCACGAGGCTTCCAGCACTGCTACATGTGAAGCTCACAGCAAGCGCCATAGATCATGACCGCCTGCTGTGAGCTCCACGCAGTGACTGAAGTGAGCTGCGTGTTCAGCGGTGACGTCGCTCAGGTTAGCCACAGCTGCAGACCTCCACATGTGACCGCATATCACCTGAGCGACATCAGTGCTGATTGCGCGACTCACATCAATCGCTGTCTGAACCTCGCAGTTTTGTTCTATGGCGCTCGATGTGAGCTTCAGCTGTAGCAGTGCTGGAAGCGTCGTGGGACCTGGTGTGGTTTACGTTGGACCTGCAGGGGTGTTTTTTTGGACACTTCACTTTGGCAGAGATATTGGAAGGCTTTTTATGTCCTACGTCGTGGGAAAGGTCACGGAATATGAAGGCTATTGGCACAGGATATTTTGTTTAGCTCTGTCTGACCCTCGTTTTTGTATCTTATTTATTTATTTTGTTGTTTGTGGGTTTGTCAAACTTACAAATGGAGGAATGAGGAGATCTCTTGGGTGGAGGACCTTCCAAGGTGGCACCTGAAACTTACAAATGGAAGCATTAGGAGATCTCTTGGGTGGAGGACCTTCCAAGGTGGCACCTGCATCTTACAAATGGAGGTAGGAGGAGATCTCTTGGGTGGAGGACCTTCCAAGGTGGCACCTGAAACTTTTATAAATGGAGGGATGAGATCTCTTGGGTGGAATACCTTCCAAGGTGGCACCTGAATCTTACAAATGGAGGGAGAAGGAGATCTCTTGGGTGGAAGACCTTCCAAGGTGGCACCTGAAACTTACAAATGGAGGCAGAAGGAGATCTCTTGTGTGGAAGACCTTCCAAGGTGGCACCTGAAACTTATAAATGGAGGGATGAGGAGATCTCTTGGGTGGAGGACCTTCCAAGGTGGCACCTGAAACTTACAAATTGAGGCAAGAAATCTCTTGGGTGGAAGACCTTTCCAAGGTGGCACCTGAAACTTACAAATGGAGGTAGAAGGAGATCTCTTGGGTGGAAGACCTTTCAAGGTGGTACCTGAAGAAGCTTTCTCCATACATGATGGTCCAGAACTGTAAAGAGGGCTATGGCAATATGATGTCACATTTTTAGGTTGTTTGAGCCTTTTTTTGTCTTCTGATTTTCCTCTGATGTTTCGGTGCCGCCTCTTCCGACCTGTAATGTCACATAATTGACTTTTTGATCCAAAAGTCGCCCAAGTTGAGACTTGTCGCCCGGAGCAATGAGCCGTTTTGTGTCATTGATGGGGGCTGATGAGGTGATCTGTACAGGTGAAGGGCACCGGGGCGGTGGATATTTTCGCCGTCTCCGCTCTTTTCTTGGCTGACATCCTTGCTCCGAGGTCGTTCTGTTTTTGATTTCGGATCTGGCCGTGTTTTTCTAAAAACAGACCCTTTTTATTAACCTGTCAGCAGCTTCGTAGACCTGTGCTCAGCGCTTCCTCGTCTTCACCGGCCGGGGACAAAGGTCCCTATTGTGGTGACATATTTATCGCTGTGGCTATTTTAGCACTCCTCCTATCAAAGCACAATGTGAGCACCTTGTCCTGAAGGTTAATGACCCCCTCCTCCCTTTTCTTGGAATCCTGGCGCCTGAGAGGGGGACAATAGATTGTAAGCTCTTTGCTCTGCTCGTCACCATTGGTGTCACAGATGGCATTAGCCATTCAAAAACAGCGCCTCACCTTTCTACAGGTTGTGTGTGGTATTACAGTTCAGTCCCATTTTTAGTCTTGCTCAGCTGCAATACCATCCACAACCTTTTGGACAGGCGTGGCGCTGTTTATGGAGGGGTTTTCTAATGTTAGACTCTCCTTTTTCACTTGCCCACCTCTCAGGTGTTCCCCGGTGGTCTCAGTTTACTCGTCCTGCCGTCTACATACTTGATTGCTGCAGCCAATCGTTGGCTTAAAGGGTAGGCGGCACACCATGATTAAGGCATGTGATTGTCTGCAGTGGTCCCATGTTTATATGGAATGTTACCACTGCAAAGAAGTAAAAAGCGATCACGGGGCGCATGGGCACTATTGTATGGACCAGTATACCTATAGTCACCTACATTGGAGCCTTCAGTTAGAGGTATTTGCTAGGAAATCCTCCGGACGTATTCTGCCTGGAAAAACACTTTATATTACCACATTTGCACCCCTCCTTGTAAACTTGTATATAAAAATATAAGAAAGGGAAAAAATATGCACCTAAAAGAGGAAAACTGTCACCAGGTTTTGCTTCCCCATCCAAGAAGAGCATAATGAAGGGGCAGAGATCCTGATTCCAGTGATGTGTCACTTACTGGGCAGTTTGCTGTCTTTTTGATAAAATCAATGTTTTCTCTGCTGCAGATCTAGCAGTTATACAGAGCTCATGAATATACTGGACTACCTGCAGCATGCAAAGTAGTCCTGTAATGATAATCTGCTGCTGATTAAACAGTGATTTTATCAAAGGCACACTAAACAGCCCTGTAAGTGACACATCGCTGGAATCAGGATCTCTGTCTCCCCATTAGGCTGCTCTCAGATTAGGTGGTAAAAATCTGGTGACAGATTCCCTCTAAATACCCGTATACAAATATTTTTCTTATGTCACTTCTTCTTTTTTTTTTTTTTTTTTTTTTTTTTTTTATCGGTGTAAAAAAAAAAATATATATATATTATAATAATATTATATACATACAGACAGACACAGCTCTGGCAAAAATTAAGAGACCACTTCCAAATTTCCAGTTTTTCTGATTTTTCTCTTATATTTTTGAGTAAAATGTGAATTGTTCTTTTATTCTATAAATACTGACGACGTCTCCGAATTTCCAAGCAATAAGTTTTGTACTTATTTTCTGAAAATGAGAAATGGTGAAAATAACAAACTATGCACAAATAATGCAAAGAAAACAAGTTCATAATCATTTAGAAACAACAATACTAATAATGTTTTACGTCAGGAAGAGTCAGAAATCAATATTGTGTGGAATATCCACGATGTTTATTCCCAGCTTTCATGCGTCTTGGCTGCTTTCCTCCAGTCTGTCACACGGCTTTTGGGTGATCTTATGCCACTTCTGGTGCAGTAATGTAAGCAGTTCTTTGTTTGATGGCTTGTGACTATCCATCTTTCTCTTGATTATTTTCCAGAGGTTTTCAATGGGGTTCAGGTCTGGATATTGGGCTGGCCATGACAGGGTTTTGATGTGGTGGTTCTTCATCCACACATTGATTGACCTAGCTATGTGGCATGGCGCATTGTCCTGCTGGAAAAACCAGTCCTCAGAGTTGGGGAACATTGCCTGAGCAGAAGGAAGCAACTGTTTTCCAGGATAACCTTGTATGCGGCTTGATTCATACGTCCTTCACAAAGATATTTGTTGAATTTTCTTTACCTAATTTTCAGCTTTGCCTAACACCTGGTCGTCTAATGGCTAGGTGAGACCTGGAGAGGCGTACACACCACAGTGTCTTGCACCCACTGTGAAATTTGGTGGAGGATCGGTGATGATCTGGGGATGCTTCAGCAAGGCTGGAATTGGGTAGATTAATGTTTGCGAAGAATGTATGAATCAAGCCGCATACAAGGTTATCCTGGAAAACAGCTGCTTCCTTCTGCTCAGGCAATGGTCCCCAACTCTGTGTGGCATGGCGCGTTGTCCTGCTGGAAAAACCAGTCCTCAGCTAGGTCAATCAATGTGTGGATGAAGGACCACCACATCAAAACCCTGCCATAGCCTGCCCAATCTCCAGACCTGAACCCAATTGAAAACCTCTGGAATGTAAACACAGAAGAACTGCTTACATTTTTGCACCAGAAGAGGCATAATGTCACCCAAAAGCAGTGTAAAGTTGGGATTAAACATGGTTATTCCACAAAATACTGATTTCTGACTCTTCCTGAGGTAAAACATTATTAGTTTTGTTGTTTCTAAATGATTATGACCTTGTTTTCTCTGCATTATTTGTGCATTGTTCTGTTATTTTCACCATTTCTCATTTTCAGAAAATAAATACAAAATTTATTGCTGGAAATTCAGACGTCGTCAGTAGATTGTAGAATAAAAGAACAATTTACATTTTACTCAGAAATAGAAAGAGAAAAATCAGAAAAAAATGACAATTTGAAAGTGGTCTCTTAAGTTTTGCTAGAGCTGTGTCTGTGTGTACATTATATATGTAAGTGCGTGTGCATATGTGTGTGTAATAAAAAAAATACAGTATATTATAGATATATGTGTGTGTGTGTGTGTGTGTGTGTGTGTGTATATATGTATGTATATATATATATAACAAAAAAGTGTGAAACAACTGAAAATATGTCTTATATTCTAGGTTCTTCACAGCAGGCTCCTTTTGCTTTGATTACTGCTTTGCACACTCTTGGCATTCTCTTGATGAGCTTCAAGAGTCAATCACCGGAAATGGTTTTCCAACAGTCTTGAAGGAGTTCCCAGAGATTCTTAGCACTTGTTGGCCCTTTTGCCTTCACTCTGCGGTTCAGCTCAGCCCAAACCATCTCGATTGGGTTCAGGTCTGGTGACTGTGGAGGCCAGGTCATCTGGCGTAGCACCCCATCACTCTCCTTCTTAGTCAAATAGCCCTAACACAGCCTGGAGGTGTGTTTGGGGTCATTGTCATGTTGAAAAATAAATGATGGTCCAACTAAACGCAAACCAGATGGAATAGCACGCCGCTGCAAGATGCTGTGGTAGCCATGCTGGTTCTGTATGCCTTCAATTTTGAATAAATCCCCAACAGTGTCACCAGCAAAGTACCCCCCCCCCCCACACCATCATACCTCCTCCTCCATGCCTCACGGTGGGTACCAGCCATGTAGAGTCCATCCGTTCACCTTTTCTACAAAGACACGGTGGTTGGATCCAAAGATCTCAAATTTGGACTCCTCAGACCAAAGCACAGATTTCCACTGGTCTAATGTCCATTCCTTGTGTTCTTTAGCCCAAACAAGTCTCTTCTGCTTGTTGCCTGTCCTTAGCAGTGGTTTCCTAGCAGCTATTTTACCATGAAGGCTGCTGCACAAAGTCTCCTCTTAACAGTTGTTCTAGAGATGTGTCTGCTGCTAGAACTCTGTGTGGCATTGACCTGGTCTCTAATCTGAGCTGCTATTAACCTGCGATTTCTGAGGCTGGTGACTCTGATAAACTTATCCTCCGCAGCAGAGGTGACTCTTGGTCTTCCTTTCCTGGGGCGGTCCTCATGTGAGCCAGTTTCTTTGTAGCGTTTGATGGTTTTTGCCACTGCACTTGGTTACAGTTTCAAAGTTTTCCCAATTTTTCGGACTGACTGACCTTCATTTCTTAAAGTAATGATGGCCACTCGTTTTTCTTTACTTAGCTGCTTTTTTCTTGCCATAATACAAATTCTAACAGTCTATTCAGTAGGACTATCAGCTGTGTATCCACCAGACTTCTGCACAACACAACTGATGGTCCCAACCCCATTTATAAGGCAAGAAATCCCACTTATTAAACCTGACAGGGCACACCTGTGAAGTGAAGACCATTTCCGGTGACTACCTCTTGAAGCTCATCAAGAGAATGCCAAGAGTGTGCAAAGCAGTAATCAAAGCAAAAGGTGGCTACTGTGAAGAACCTAGAATATAAGACATATTTTCAGTTGTTTCACACTTTTTTAAGTATTTCATTCCACATGTGTTAATTCATAGTTTTGATGCCTTCAATGTGAATCTACAATTTTCAGTCATGAAAATAAAGAAAACGTTTGGAATTTGAAGGTGTGTCCAAACTTTTGGGCTGTACTGTATGTAAGTAAAATATATATAATATGCGCATATATACACACATTTATTATGCGTGTGTACATATACTGTATATACACTGTAATATGTGTGTGTGGGTATGTGTAAATAATGCGTGTTTGTGTATACACACACATTTTTATATACAGTTAGGTCCAGAAATATTTGGGCAGTGACACAATTTTGGCGAGTTGGGCTCTGCATGACACCACATTGGATTTGAAATGAAACCTCTACAACAGAATTCAAGTGCAGATTGTAACGTTTAATTTGAAGGTTTGAACAAAAATATCTGATAGAAATTGTAGGAATTGTCACATTTCTTTACAAACACTCCACATTTTAGGAGGTCAAAAGTAATTGGACAAATAAACCAAACCCAAACAAAATATTTTTATTTTCAATATTTTGTTGCGAATCCTTTGGAGGCAATCACTGCCTTAAGTCTGGAACCCATGGACATCACCAAACGCTGGGTTTCCTCCTTCTTAATGCTTTGCCAGGCCTTTACAGCCGCAGCCTTCAGGTCTTGCTTGTTTGTGGGTCTTTCCGTCTTAAGTCTGGATTTGAGCAAGTGAAATGCATGCTCAATTGGGTTAAGATCTGGTGATTGACGTGGCCATTGCAGAATGTTCCACTTTTTTGCACTCATGAACTCCTGGGTAGCTTTGGCTGTATGCTTGGGGTCATTGTCCATCTGTACTATGAAGCGCCGTCCGATCAACTTTGCGGCATTTGGCTGAATCTGGGCTGAAAGTATATCCCGGTACACTTCAGAATTCATCCGGCTACTCTTGTCTGCTGTTATGTCATCAATAAACACAAGTGACCCAGTGCCATTGAAAGCCATGCATGCCCATGCCATCACGTTGCCTCCACCATGTTTTACAGAGGATGTGGTGTGGCTTGGATCATGTGCCGTTCCCTTTCTTCTCCAAACTTTTTTCTTCCCATCATTCTGGTACAGGTTGATCTTTGTCTCATCTGTCCAAAGAATACTTTTCCAGAACTGAGCTGGCTTCATGAGGTGTTTTCCAGCAAATTTAACTCTGGCCTGTCTATTTTTGGAATTGATGAATGGTTTGCATCTAGATGTGAACCCTTTGTATTTACTTTCATGGAGTCTTCTCTTTACTGGTGACTTAGAGACAGATACACCTACTTCACTGAGAGTGTTCTGGACTTCAGTTGATGTTGTGAACGGGTTCTTCTTCACCAAAGAAAGTATGCGGCGATCATCCACCACTGTTGTCATCCGTGGACGCCCAGGCCTTTTTGAGTTCCCAAGCTCACCAGTCAATTCCTTTTTTCTCAGAATGTACCCGACTGTTGATTTTGCTACTCCAAGCATGTCTGCTATCTCTCTGATGGATTTTTTCTTTTTTTTCAGCCTCAGGATGTTCTGCTTCACCTCAATTGAGAGTTCCTTAGACCGCATGTTGTCTGGTCACAGCAACAGCTTCCAAATGTAAAACCACACACCTGTAATCAACCCCAGACCTTTTAACGACTTCATTGATTACAGGTTAACGAGGGAGACGCCTTCAGAGTTAATTGCAGCCCTTAGAGTCCCTTGTCCAATTACTTTTGGTCCCTTGAAAAAGAGGAGGCTATGCATTACAGAGCTATGATTCCTAAACCCTTTCTCCGATTTGGATGTGAAAACTCTCATATTGCAGCTGGGAGTGTGCACTTTCAGCCCATATTATATATATAATTGTATTTCTGAACATGTTTTTGTAAACAGCTAAAATAACAAAACTTGTGTCACTGTCCAAATATTTCTGGACCTAACTGTATATGTGTATATATGTATTATTTTTTATATATATATATGTGTGTGTGTGTGTATAATAAATATATATGTATAATTGTGTGTTTTATATATTATATATATATAATATATAAAACACACAATTATACATATATATTTATTACACACACACATATATATATATATATAAAAAATAATACATATATACACATATACACATATATATATATATATATATATATATATATATATATATATATATATATATATTACATTACACACACACCAACACACACACACACACATATATTATATATATATATATATATATATAATATAAATATTATACTAGAAGCCCCTGGTTTGTTGCCCGGGTGTCGTGTTCTCCGGTGGTGAATGGGATCCCTGTGCGGTGTCGGTGTGATGTGTCGCTGTACCTGTGGAGGGGGGAGGAGGGAGCTGCTGCTGCCTCTGCTGCAATATGTAAACATGTCACTGTGCTGTCAGCAGCAGCGAGGAGAAGGCGGAGGACGCGACTCCTGCTGCAGTGTGCAGGAATGACCTTACCCTGAGCTGCAAGGATTTCTGCTGCACAGGAAATGATGAAACGGGCAGAGTGAGGACCGTGCGGATGGAGAGAGGTCACAGCCGTGCAGGAGCAATGCAGGTGCTGTCAGGCTGAGCGCCAGCAATGCAGGCAGAGCACCGCACCACCCGCCACCGCCTGTAAGTACCGGAGCCTGAATGTCACACGCTGCTTCTCCCAAGAGCACCGCAGCCATCTGCTGCACAGCACAGGTGTACCCAGGAGAATGCCTTCATCTTTGTGTCTTCACCACCCCCTCCCCACATCATACCCTCCCTCTAATCTGTCACTAATGCTCTCCACTCAGTGGCTTAATACCCCCCTCATCCAGATGCAGGAGATGTCGCCTTTATTACCATGGGGGGGGGGGACAGAATACGATGGAGAGATGTAGCAGAGCTGGCTTCCTTCGTGCGTGGTACAAGGGTTTTGGCTCAGGTAAAAGGAAACAATAAAATCCAGTATCCCTGCAAGTGTGCAAAATATATATATATATATATATATATATATATATATATATATATATATATATATATATATATATATATATATATATATATATATATATATATATATATATATATATATATATATATATATATATATATATATATATATATATATAATATATATATATATATATAATATATATATATATAATATTTTATATATATTTTATTTTTACCCCACATGTAAATAAGGGTGGAGCGCAGTATTTGGAGCCATGATGGAGGGGTCGTCCCCCCACGCTTCACCCCTTTTTTGTAGCTGCTGGAGATGATGATGAGTAATCAGGTTGTGGTCCCCATCTGCGGCATGTAGGTAGTGTTAATGAATATATTTGAGCAAATGTGTTTGTGACAATGGAGGAATGTTCTGTGCGGGGGCCAGGGGAGGCTGCTGTAAATCTGGGAGGATGGAGGGAAATGGATTTTGGTTCCTGAGATGTTCTGCGGTGTTGGTACGTGCCCCTATGAGCCATGTGCCCAGTACTGTGCAGCCCCCGCGAGACCACCAATACAGCCCTGGCCTGTCTATGCCGGCTTGCTTTCTCCCCATACTGTATCTCTTCCTAGGTAAGAGACGACTACACACCCAGCTGCGATGCTCTGCGTGCCCTGACTCCTTTCTAGCATGGCTGCGATGTTCTGCGTGCCCCGACTCCTTTCTAGCATGGCTGCGATGTTCTGCGTGCCCCGACTCCTTTCTAGCATGGCTGCGATGTTCTGCGTGCCCCGACTCCTTTCTAGCATGGCTGCGATGCTCTGCGTGTGCCCCAACTCATTTCGTAGTCCATTATGGCTGTTTTTGTGCAGCCATGCTCACAATTCTTTCCATTGAGGTCAGTGGTAGTCACGGCAATGAGTTTGGCACATGGGCACCCTCACCAGGGTGTACCCTCCTGGTGAGAGGCCAGAATGGAACAGTGGCTTATCTTCTATATCTCCCATAGAAGTGAATAGAGAGAACCATGGAACAGCTACCTCTCCTCCTTGTTTTTCACATTGGAGATGACAGAAGATGCTAAAAAAAAACAGACCCAAAGCATAATGCTGCCTCCACCATGCCTCACTGTGGGTATGTTGTTCTTTTGGTAATGCGCACTGCAGGCTTTGCACAAACATACCTTTTTGGAATTATGGCCAAAACATTCAACCTTGGTCTCCTTAGACCATAACACGTGTTCCCACATGATTTTGTAAGATTTGATGTAGTTTTTGGCAAAACGTTGCAGAACTGGGATGTTTTTTTGTTGTAAGAAAAGGCTTCCATCTTGCCGCCCTACCTCACGGGTCATACATATGAAGAATACGGGAAATTGTTGTCTCATACAGTACACAACCAGCACTTTGCAGAAAGTCCTGCAGCTCCTTTAATGTTACTTTCGGTCTCTTGCAGAAATTGCTGCAGCTCCTTTAATGTTACTGTCAGCCTCTTGGCAGCCTCCCGGACCAATTTTCTTCTTGACTTATTCAGTTTTTTGAGCAACATCCAAGCTAATGTCACAAAACCATTCATTGATGACGGTCTTAAGCATCTCCTGGTATATCTAATGCCTTGGAAATTTTATTTGTACCCTTCTGATTGTTAAAAGCTATCAATGAGATCCCTTTGCTGTGTTGTAAGCTGTTTACGGACCATGGCTTTTGACAATATAAAAGGGGTCTACTGCTCCTACAAAGGCTTCAGTTTGGGTGGACTAAAGACATCCTTGTGTTACGACTACGGCTATATTTCCCCAGCAGTGGTGGCAGCTTAAAACTGTATAATGGGCTGTTATCTGGGGGTGATGGGAGAAGGTGTCTGATGAGACCACCCCGCTACAGAGCAGTGAGAGTCCATGTCTCTGGGGTATTTTAGGCCTCTGCGTGATCTGTGGGTGCATTGTATACATTTCTTTCAGTATTTTAATTGGTCGACAGTGATGAAAATCTCCTGTGAAATCCATAATTGCGCAGTTTAGATATTTCCCTAGTACATTAAGCTCTGACAGTAAAGTTATTGTTCACTGGGGCTGCGGTGGAGAAGCCGGGATGTGGCGGTCGTGTCGTAAATTAATGGCTGTCATTGTAAATCTGATTCTTAATTTATGTGGAGTAACCAATTACATCCTGTATTATACTCCAGAGCTGCGCTCACTATTCTGCTGGTGCAGTTACTGTGTATATACATTACATTACTGATCCTGAACTGATCCTGAGTTACCTCCTGTATTATACTCCCTATTCTGCTGGTGCAGTCACTATTCTGCTGGTGCTGTCACTGTGTACATACATTACATTACTGATCCTGGGTTACATCCTGTATTATACCCCAGAGCTGCACTCACTATTCTGCTATTTGTCATTGGAATATTCTGCAGACAGCAACAACCCGTGCAGCTCTGGAGTATAATACAGGATGAAACTCAGGATCAGTACAGGATAGTAATCTACTGGTGCAGGCAGTCACTGTGTACATACATTACTGATCCTGTATGAATCCTGAGTTACATCCTGTATTATACTCCAGAGCTGCACTCACTATTCTACTAGTGCAGTCACTATGTACATACATTACAATAGTGAGTGCAGCTCTGGAGTATAATACAGGATGTAACTTAGGATCAGTAATGTATGTACACAGTGACTGCACCAGCAGAATAGTGAGCACAGCTCTGGAGTATAATACAGAATATAACTCAGGATCAGTACTGTATGTACACAGTGAGTGCAGCTCTGGAGTATAATATAGAATATAACTCAGGATCAGTACTGTATGTACACAGTGAGTGCAGCTCTGGAGTATAATACAGAATATAACTCAGCATCAGTACAGTATGTACACAGTGAGTGCAGCTCTGGAGTATAATATAGAATATAACTCAGGATCAGTACTGTATGTACACAGTGAGTGCAGCTCTGGAGTATAATACAAAATATAACTCAGGATCAGTACTGTTTGTACACAGTGAGTGCAGCTCTGGAGTATAATACAGCTCCTCTGGTGCAAAGTTTTCTCCCCTGGTATTTTTAGATGTTTTGCAGAGAAGTTCTGTGAATTCCTCGCTCTTCTGTAGATCCTTCGGTTCATTCTTTCATCATTTCTATACATTTTAATGACTTTTGACATTGGCTTTAGCCCCCGTCCCTCAGTGACTTGGAGTAGACAGTGCATGCGCCGTCCCTATTTTTGGCACTTGGCTCTCGGTCTTCCTTATTCAGTTTTCACTTTTTTTCTTTCACTTTTTATTCTTTAAACCACATGATTTCTTAAGCCATGGTTCGTCGGATGGAGTAACATGAACAAGCCTGTGTAGTGTGGAGAGGCAGTGTAATGTATAGCAAATGGAAATGAATGTTACCGCTTGAAATACTAATTGTGTTTTTTGATTTATATTTACTTCTTTCATTGTTTTTCCTGCAGAGCAGCGCTCCTGGCTGCCCAGCTATGGCCTGAACTGTATCTAGCTCCATTCACTCAATTGAAGCTCTCTGCTGCAGTTTCTCTGCACAGTTTTTGGCCAGGGAAAGACTGTGAAGGGGCTGCAGTGCTGAGTGAAGCGTAGCGGCCCCTTCATCCACGAGGTTGATGTGGGGCTTAGTAGATGGATTCCTCCATAAAGCAGTGCCCTTCAGTAATCAAACGTTCACGGAGCTGCCCAGTAAGTGACACATCACTGGAATCAGGATCTCTGCCCCTACATAATGCTGCTCTCTGATTAGTTGGCAAAAACCTGGTGACAGATTCCCTTTAATCAGATGGTAATCGCTTTAATTCCTTTTTTAATGGCAGTCTCTGGTACTAAAGGGGTTAAAGATTTGCCTTCTTGGTGGTCTAAAGTAGAGTATAGATTGATGATTGCTTTCCTGGTGGTCTAGGGTAGTGGACAGGTTGGTGCTCGCTTCCTTGGTGGCATGGATTAGCAGACATGTTGGTACTCACTCCATACCACCAAGGAAGCAACACAGGTTGGTGCTGGCCTCTTTGGTGGTATGGAGTAGCTTACAGATTGGTGCTTACTTCCTTGGTTGTCTTTAGTTTCAGCCCGGCTGATTCTCTCTTCCTTGGCTCTCTGGAACAGCAGACAGGGTTGGTGCTCGCTTTCATGGTGGTCTTTAGTAGCAGTCAAGTTGGTGCTCGCTTACTTGGTGGTTAGGAGTAGCGGATGGTTTGATGCTCTCTTTCCTGGTGGTTTGGAGTAGCAGACAGGTTGGTGCTTGCTTTCTTAGTGGTTGCTACTCCAGACCATTAAGAAAGCGAGCACCAACGTGTCTGCTACTCCAGACCACCAAGAAAGCGAGCACCAACCAGTCTGCTACTCCAGACCACCAAGGACGCGAGCACCAACGTGTCTGCTACTCCAGACCACCAAGGACGCGAGCACCAACGTGTCTGCTACTCCAGACCACCAAGGACGCGAGCACCAACGTGTCTGCTACTCCAGACCACCAAGGACGCGAGCACCAACGTGTCTGCTACTCCAGACCACCAAGGACGCGAGCACCAACGTGTCTGCTACTCCAGACCACCAAGGACGCGAGCACCAACGTGTCTGCTACGCCAGACCACCAAGGACGCGAGCACCAACGTGTCTGCTACTCCAGACCACCAAGGACGCCAGCACCAACCTGTCTGCTACTCCAGACCACCAAGGACGCGAGCACCAACGTGTCTGCTACTCCAGACCACCAAGGACGCCAGCACCAACCTGTCTGCCAGGGCTGTGGAGTCGGAGTCGTGGAGTCGGAGTCGGAGCTCATTTTGGTGGAGTCGGAGTCGGAGTTGGAGTCGGTATAAAATGCACCGACTCCGACTCCTAAAATATATAATAAATTGGGGACAGGAGTGCAATGCAGAATGTGCTGAATATTTTACTAAATAATAACATTTAGTATAATGCTTATATTTAAGTGAAAAATGTATTGTAGTACAATGTGAACATCAGACATTTAATTGTTTTTATGATACAATAATCAAGATATTTGGATAGAACATAAAATATTTATTGGAATACAACTTTAGAACACAAAAAACTAATAAATTGTAAATATGTAATATATATATATATATATATATATATATATATATATATATATATAATATATATATATATATATATATATATATATATATATATATATATATATATATATACAGTGTATATACACACACAAGATATATATGTAATCTACTGTATATTACATAGTGTATTACATATTTACAATTTATTACAGTTTTTTGTGTTCTAAAGTTGTATTCCAATAAATATATTTTATGTTCTATCCAAATATCTTGATTATTGTATCATAAAAATTATTAAATGTCTGATGTTCACATACACATATTCATGTACTACAATAAATTTTTCACCTAACTATAAGCAATATATGTAGGAGTCGGAGCCGGAGTCGGAGCCGGAGCCGGAGTCGGAGTCGGAGCCGGAGTCGGAGTCGGAGTCGGAGCCGGAGTCGGAGTCGGAGCCGGAGTCGGAGTCGGTGCAAGAGAATTTGAGGAGTCGGAGTCGGAGTCGAAGGTTTGGCTTACCGACTCCACAGCCCTGCTGTCTGCTACTCCAGACCACCAAGGACGCGAGCACCAACGTGTCTGCTACTCCAGACCACCAAGGACGCCAGCACCAACCTGTCTGCTACTCGAAGACAGGTTGGTGCTTTCTTCCTTGGTGGGTTGGAGTAGTGAAAAGGTTGGTACTCTCTTCCTTGGTGGTTTGGAATAGCAGACAGGTTGGTGCTCACTTTCTTAGTGGTCTCTCTACCCCAGAGTACTAAGAAAGCGAGCACCAACCTGTCTGCTACCCCATAACACAAAGGAAGAACGCACTAACCTGTCTGCTTCTCCAGGACAGGTTGGTGCTTGCTTCCTTGGTGGTTTGGAGTATCAGGCAGGTTGGTGCTCTCTTCCTTAGTGGTGTTGATTAGTAGAACGGTTTGTCTTTGATTCCCTGATGGTGTTGAGTAGCAGACCAATTGGCGCTCTCTTCCTTGGTGGTTTGGAGTAGTGAACCGATTGGTGCTCGCTTCCTTGGTGGTTTGGAGTGGCGGACAGGTTGGTGCTCGCTTTCTTAGTGGTTGGTACTCCAAACCACTAAGTAAGCGAGCACCAACCTGTTCGCTACTTCATACCACCAAAGAATAGCGCACCAACTTGTCCACTCCTTCAGACAAGTAAAAAAGCGAACGCCAACCTGTCCACTATTCCAGAACAGGTTGGTGCTCGCTTCCTTGGCGGTTTGGAGTAGCAGACCAGTTGCTTGCTTGCTTGCTTCCTTAGTGGTTTGGAGTAGCAGACCGGTTGGCGCTCACTTCCTTGGCTGTCTGGAATAGCAGGCAGGTTGGTGCTTGTTTCCTTGGTGGCATGGATTAGCGAACAGGTTGGTACTCACTCCTTACCACCATGGAAGTAACGGACAAGTTGGTGCTCGCTTCCTTGGTGGTTTAGAGTAGCGGACAGGTTCATGCTCTCTTCCTTGGTGGTCTGGAGTAGTGGACAGGTTCATGCTCTCTTCCTTGGTGGTCTGGAGTAGTGGACAGGTTCATGCTCTCTTCCTTGGTGGTCTGGAGTAGTGGACATGTTCATGCTCTCTTCCTTGGTGGTCTGGAGTAGTGGACAGGTTCATGCTCTCTTCCTTGGTGGTCTGGAGTAGTGGACAGGGTCATGCTCTCTTCCTTGGTGGTCTGGAGTAGCGGACAGGGTCATGCTCTCTTCCTTGGTGGTCTGGAGTAGTGGACAGGTTCATGCTCTCTTCCTTGGTGGTCTGGAGTAGTGGACAGGTTCATGCTCTCTTCCTTGGTGGTCTGGAGTAGTGGACAGGTTCCTTGCTTCCTTGGTGGTTTGGCGTGGTGGACAGGTTGGTGCTTGCTTCCTTGGTGGTTTGGCGTGGTGGACAGGTTCCTTGCTTCCTTGGTGGTTTGGCGTGGTGGACAGGTTGGTGCTCTCTTCCTTGGTGGTTTGGAGTAGCGGGGACAGGTTGGTGGTCTCTAGTAGTAGACTGGTTGATGTCTGCGTCTTTTTTGTGACCATGAAGCCGGATTGTGCTGACCCTTTCAGCGTTTTCTTCTGATGTGTGCGATTTATAGTTCCTTTCCCGAGTCGGGGCTCTCATATGACTTGTGCAATGTAGGTTTCTTGTGAGATTTCTCTCCAGATTAGCGCTGGCTGTTCCGTATCACTGATTTACGTGATCTCCCTGTGCGTACGGATTATAATTAGATGATCGGCTTGTTCTTGGCAGACCTTTCCTGACTTGCTTTCTCTCCATAAAAGGAAGATTTGCTGAATTTTTTTTCTTTCTCGCTGATCATGTTCACTTGATGTAAAGCATGGAGGACAGTTAACGTTGTAGGATTTCCGTAACTCCCATTCACTCAAGTGGAGACTTGTTTGTCCTCGCTTGGCCCCTTCACTAGGGAGTGAGCACAGAACACCTTCGCTCTTGGAATCAGTGGGGGTCAAAGTAATAAGTCTCTTGTACAGATCCCCCTTAAACCAGGTGTAGTCTGCACTCGGTGGACTGTATATGACCCTACACCAATGGCTTTATAAGAGTCTCTCAACAAGTGGATCATAAAGTGTGTAACTGGTAGAGATCGGCTAAGAAACCTGGCCGTAAGGCTATGTGCGCACATTGCATCTTTGTGGTGACCACAAATATGTACGTTTTTGGCCCCCGGGGCAAAAATGCTACATCTGAAGCTCACAGCGAGCACCATAGAGCATGACTGCCCGCTGTGAGCTCCACGCAGTGACTGAAGTGAGCCGGCCGATCAGCGGGGACGTCACTCAGGTGATTTGCGGTCACAGGGGAAGGACTCTGGCTAAGTTGATGTTGATCACGTGGCTCACTTCAATCAATACATGGAGCTCACAGCAGGCAGTCATGTTCTATTGCGCTCGCTGTGAGCTTCAGATGTAGCAGTGGTGGAAGCGTCGTGGGGCCTCTTGTGGATTACGTCGGACCTGCAGGTTTGTTTTTGCAGTTAATAAGGATTTTTTTTTTTTTTGTGTTTTTCATTTACAGATTATTGATGGGGAGTGTTGGAGAGTGTATCATAGATGCCTGCCATCACTAATCTAGGAGTTCCACATTGCCCTGGTGCGGTGGCAATAGGGGGTAATCTGGAAGAGCCGAAACTGTCACATCTAATGGATGCGGCAATTCTGGGTGGCTGCTGGCTGATATTTTTAGGCTGGGGGTGCCCAATAACCATGGGTATCCCCAGCCTGAGAATACCAGCCCCCAGCTGTCGGGCTTTATCTGTGCTGGTATCAAAATATGGGGGGATGCAACGCCAATTTTTTAAATTTTTCTTTTACTGTATGATATAGACCCGCCCACTGGCGTCTGTGATTGGAAGCCTGAGACACGCTGTCACTCAGTGTGAGGGCTCGTCTGACTGCAACCAATCACAGATGCTAGTGGGTGGGGAAAGCAGTGAATATGTATGAGCCTAATGAGCGGCCCAGGAAGAAGGAGATGCCAAATGAGCAATGTGACAGCCGCGCTGGTGTCTCATAAGTATGAAGTGCTTGCTCCAACCCCTTTGCACCGGATTCTGGTCCCTATTGACTTTTTATGGGGACCGGCATCTGGCCCCATACCGGGGATCAATCCCCCGCTGACCCAGAGTCAGGGTATCAAGAGGGTACTTTGGGTTTTAGAAACCTTTTATGGTTAGATTAAAAGTATTGGGCCGGCCTAAACTGCACGTTGGTGCACGATAGCGCTTTGGTGCACTCCTTTTAGTTTTGGAGATCAGCGGGGGTCCCAGACGGCACTCCATCCCTGATCACATGGGGGGTCTTCGTGGCACTTTGCGGTGCGTCCTTGCCCCCTTCTTCAGCTTTTATTTATTGAGCTTTCTTAATTGCATTCCAGCTTGATGGGTGAGTCAGTGCCGCTCGCAGTTGGCATTTCATACTCTATTTATAACCCTCGCTGTACAACAAGACCCCCGTCTCTTCTCTCCACCGTTGCTATGGCTGCTCGCCGGTGGCCTGGGGCGCTCTGCACATGTGTTTTTTGGAAAGGCACAGAGGAGGCCGGGGTGTTACCTGGCTGGGAGGACGACCTTGCTCCGAGAGAAGACACGTTCCCTTTACTGTAAGCCAATGACGATGCTCGGAGATTCTCTGTGCTCATTTATCCACTTTTTATTTCCAGGGCCCTTTAATTTACACCTGGCAGACATTAGACTTTCTGGCTCCAGGCCCGGCCTGCTCCTTTTTTTGTTATATTCGCCTCTATCTTGTTGCAAACCTTGATTTTTTGATACTTTAACATGGGCATAGAACATCCTCCTTTGTAGTTTGCTGTCCCTTTTGTAATGGGCTGGGCTGCCCCCCTTTTTTTTTTTTTTGGAATGGGCTGGGCTGCCCCCTTTTTTTTGGAATGGGCCGGGCTACCCCCTTTATTTTGGAATGGGCTGGGCTGCCCCCTTTTTTTTTGGAATGGGCTGGGCTGCCCCTTTTTTTGGAATGGGCTGGGCTGCCCCCTTTATTTTTGGAATGGGCTGGGCTGCCCCCTTTTTTTGGAATGGGCTGGGCTGCCCCCTTTATTTTTGGAATGGGCTGGGCTGCCCCCTTTATTTTTGGAATGGGCTGGGCTGCCCCCTTTATTTTTGGAATGGGCTGGGCTGCCCCCTTTTTTTTGGAATGGGCTGGGCTGCCCCCTTTATTTTTGGAATGGGCTGGGCTGCCCCCTTTATTTTTGGAATGGGCTGGGCTGCCCCCTTTATTTTTGGAATGGGCTGGGCTGCCCCCTTTATTTTTGGAATGGGCTGGGCTGCCCCCTTTATTTTTGGAATGGGCTGGGCTGCCCCCTTTATTTCTGGAATGGGCTGGGCTGCCCCCTTTATTTTTGGAATGGGCTGGGCTGCCCCTTTTTTTTTTGGAATGGGCTGGGCTGCCCCTTTTTTTTGGAATGGGCTGGGCTGCCCCTTTTTTTTGGAATGGGCTGGGCTGCCCCCTTTATTTTTGGAATGGGCTGGGCTGCCCCTTTATTTTTGGAATGGGCTGGGCTGCCCCCTTTATTTTTGGAATGGGCTGGGCTGCCCCCTTTTTTTTGGAATGGGCTGGGCTGCCCCCTTTATTTTTGGAATGGGCTGGGCTGCCCCCTTTATTTTTGGAATGGGCTGGGCTGCCCCTTTATTTTTGGAATGGGCTGGGCTGCCCCCTTTATTTTTGGAATGGGCTGGGCTGCCCCCTTTATTTTTGGAATGGGCTGGGCTGCCCCCTTTTTTTGGAATTGGCTGGGCTGCCCCCTTTATTTTTGGAATGGGCTGGGCTGCCCCCTTTATTTTTGGAATGGGCTGGGCTGCCCCTTTTTTTGGAATGGGCTGGGCTGCCCCCTTTATTTTTGGAATGGGCTGGGCTGCCCCCTTTATTTTTGGAATGGGCTGGGCTGCCCCCTTTTTTTGGAATGGGCTGGGCTGCCCCCTTTATTTTTGGAATGGGCTGGGCTGCCCCCTTTATTTTTGGAATGGGCTGGGCTGCCCCCTTTTTTTGGAATGGGCTGGGCTGCCCCCTTTATTTTTGGAATGGGCTGGGCTGCCCCCTTTATTTTTGGAATGGGCTGGGCTGCCCCTTTTTTTGGAATGGGCTGGGCTGCCCCTTTTTTTGGAATGGGCTGGGCTGCCCCCTTTATTTTTGGAATGGGCTGGGCTGCCCCCTTTATTTTTGGAATGGGCTGGGCTGCCCCTTTTTTTGGAATGGGCTGGGCTGCCCCTTTTTTTTTTTTTTTTTTTTTTTTAATCAAAGCGTACCCCACTGTGCAGGGGAACCGCAGCACGCCACAATTCAAGTTGTAGTTTCTCTGCACAACTGGATGAACTGGAGCAATGCAGTGCCCGGCGAGAAAGGTAAAGCAGCAGTAACGCGGAGTTGGCACTGCCATCCCTCGGTTGTGACTGTAGTAAAGCCGTTCAGTTTTTACTTCTTTCCTTGCACTTTTGGGTTAAGAATATCCCGCGTGAAGAAGTTTACTAAGAAGGTGGAGTGGTTGGATTGTGACAATTACTTCTGTGTGTAGCTAGAAAGTGTTTGCTTCTACCACCTCCTCCGGTATTAACTCTTCCACCGGGTGTGCGTCTACCATAGCAGGAAAGGAGACGATCCGTGCAGATATGTCCTCCCACGCTGAAGACTGAAAATCCCTACGGGGCAATTGGCCTCTTGCCTTTTCCTCATAGAGCTTTAGTCTTTATTACGTAAGTACTGTAGGATGATCTTGTTTAAAAGGTGTTCACTACCTAATAAAACCTTCCTTTGGGTTTGGGGTTCCCCTTCCAAGATGGTCATTTCTTGGCCAGAGTAGAGAAGGATTACGAAGAGCTCCTGTCTTGCTCTGGAGGACCTGTACTAATAAAAACCCCATTTTCATACCCTATTTTAGGTTTCGGGTTCTCGTTCCAAGATGGTCATTTCTTGGTCAGAGTAGAGAAGGATTACGAAGTGCTCCTCTCTTGCTCTGGAGGACCTGTCCTAATAAAACCCCTTCTTCATACCCTATTTTAGGTTTGGGGTTCTCGTTCCAAGATGGTCATTTCTTGGCCAGCATGGAGATGGGTTACGAAGAGCTTCTCTCTTGCTCTGGAGGACCTGTCCTAATAAAACCTCATTTTCATCACCTCTTTTGGGTTTGGGATTCTCATTCCAAGGTGGTCATTTCTTGGCCAGAGTGGAGAAGGGTTACGAAGAGCTTCTCTCTTGCACTGGAGGACCTGTCCTAATAAAAAAGGGGTTTTATTAGGACAGGTCCTCCAGAACAAGAGAGAAGCTCTTCGTAAGCCTTCTCCACTCTGGCCAAGAAATGTTCCTGTTCCAAGATGGTCATTTCTTGGGCAGAGTGGAGAAGGATTACAAAGAGCTTCTCTCTTGCTCTGGAGGACCTGTCCTAATAAAACCTCATTTTCATCACCTCTTTTGGGTTTGGGATTCTCATTCCAAGGTGGTCATTTCTTGGCCAGAGTGGAGAAGGGTTTCGAAGACCTTCTCTCTTGCTCTGGAGGAACTGTCCTTATAAAACCCCATTTTCATCACATCTTTTGGGATTCTCATTCCAAGGTGGTCATTTCTTGGCCAGCGTGGAGAAGAGTTACGAAGAGCTTCTCTCTTGCACTGGAGGACCTGTCCTAATAAAAAAAGGGGTTTTATTAGGACAGGTCTTCCAGAGTAAGAGAGAAGCTCTTCGTAAGCCTTCTTCACTCTGGCCAAGAAATTACCATCTTGGAACAGGAACCCCAAACCCAAAAGAGGGTATGAAAATGTTTTGTTTTTTTTTTTTTCCATACCCTCTTTTGGGTTTGGGGTTCCTGTTCAGAGGTCATTTCTTGGCCAGAGTGGAGAAGGGTTACGAAGACCTTCTCTCTTGCTCTGGAGGACCTGTCCTAATAAAACCCCATTTTCATCACCTCTTTTGGGTTTGGGATTCTCATTCCAAAGTGGTCATTTCTTGGCCAGAGTGGAGAAGGCTTACGAAGAGCTTCTCTCTTGCTCTGGAGGACCTGTCCTTGCCTACAAGGTGTAATGCCTCTTGTTTCCTGCGGGGTTGCTGCAGGGAAACTGCCAGGTTTTCACACTTTTATTGCTGATGATCACAAGAAGTCATGGTTAGGATCAGCTTATTGTCTAGGGATCCTCCTTATAAAGAGGGTTTGTCCTAAATCGAGAACCCTTTAAACTAGACCTATGGAACTTCCAGCGATCAGTTGTGATTTGCGCGCAAACCTCGCAGTAAGGGTTCAGTTTCCCTGCAGCACCACCAATGGTGAAATGAAGTATTACACCGTACGTCTTCAAATCACTGGGATGTCTACGTAATACAGGATGGGTCCTCCAGGGCGAGGATCCTGGACAGATTGATGATCAGACCTTGCCGGTGTTCTCTCCCCTCGGAGCATCCGTATTACTAAGGGGCTTAAATGTGCTAAACCCCAGATCAGGTGACTTAAGCCCTCTCAGCACTTGATCTGGAGTCAATAGGATATAATTAGCGGGTAGGCTACATGAATGGTGGGGCGGGGGGGAGGACTATGGCGTCTTTCTACATACAAGCCTTTCCGGTATAACATGAGCTTGCAGATGTGACCGGCTTCACACTTCGCTCTTTCTCCTCATTAATGTTATTTTAGTCATTGCCAGTAATTAGCCGTCCTGGTTTCTTGCTGCTGTCAGGATCCGGCTCTTTAGCAATAAGCACTTGTTCACATCACGTTATAGAGCCTGCAGAGGAGGAACGGAGGTGCTGATGAATGGGCCCAGCGCAGGATATCACTCCCATGATCCCACTGTAAAAAAAAAAAGGAGGTGTTTTTGATTTGCTTTTGCCCTCTGTTATTGCTTTAATGATAAAGGAAAAACTGTTTTGTTTTTATCCTTTCTGTACACCTGTGTGCCCTGCCACCTAGCAGCATTCATGCCTGTGTGCCCTCCCACCAACAGTATTCATGCCTGTGTGCCCTCCCACCAACAGTATTCATGCCTGTGTGCCCTCCCGCCCAGCGGCGCTCATCCCTGTGTGCCCTCCCGCCCAGCGGCGCTCATCCCTGTGTGCCCTCCCGCCCAGCGGCGCTCATCCCTGTGTGCCCTCCCGCCCAGCGGCGCTCATCCCTGTGTGCCCTCCCGCCCAGCGGCGCTCATCCCTGTGTGCCCTCCCGCCCAGCGGCGCTCATCCCTGTGTGCCCTCCCACCCGGCAGCATTCACGCCTGTGTGCCCTCCCACCCGGCAGCATTCACGCCTGTGTGCCCTCCCACCCGGCAGCATTCACGCCTGTGTGCCCTCCCACCCGGCAGCATTCACGCCTGTGTGCCCTCCCACCCGGCAGCATTCACGCCTGTGTGCCCTCCCACCCGGCTCATAGAACAAAATAGGGACGGCACCACCATTAAATATATATAGGTAATGGAAGTGTGCTTCAACCCATAAATAGAATCTGGAACACAAAACATGGGAAAGAGTGAGCACAACTACACCAAACATATACTGGAAAATCCAGGATAATGGAATCAAGCAAGAGGAGTCCCTTGTTGCATGCAAAAAGTGTGAAAAAGTTTATTAATAACACAGAGAAATATTGTTAAGACCATTTAAAAATGGGAAAGATCAAAAGAATGATCTACCCATGAGCAAATTGGCACATCACCAACCAAAACCTCATGAATTAATATAAAGCATACTAGCTCACAAAAGCAGTACCAAAGGACAGTATACAGCAGTACATAGTCACCAATTGTAGGATTCACATAAATATGGTACAGATCAAAGAGAGCTAATACAATACCAGGTAAGTAAATAGTGAGGGAGGTGGTGTGGGTGCGCCTGCCCCACGCGTTACGCCACCATATGTGGCTTCATCAGGGGTAAGTTGAGGAGTGACCAGAGCCTAAATATATATATACAAAAGGACCATTAATAATTACTAACCGGTGGGTTGAATAAACCACTCACCAAGCAGGTGAGGAGGGCAGAATCCTCTGTAATCTCCCTGTAAACAGGAACCAGGCTGTCGGCGTGCGTTCCACAGTGGAATGCAGCACCATGTGATCCGGTCATGTGACCGGAGTGACGTCAAGCCCCGCCCCTCAACTCCTATGGAGTACAGAGGCAGTTATCAGCGTCATTCAGAGTCTGGTATCACTAAGGATACCACAGATAAGACCCTGAACAGCAGATGTGCACATCTATTGGTTCCATAGTAATGTAATCCTTTTAGTGTAAAACAGGAAACTGGTCACCCCAGTGTGTGCTGAAACAAAAGAACGACTTAATATTTTCTCTGCAAGGACAATACACATTTAGATACAATATAATGCACAGGTGCAAAGCAACAGGAATAAGCAAACAAACAGGTATACAAATGGAGCAGAGAATGGGTTAATTGCAGACACAGTAAAGCATCCTAGAGAAAGTTTATATGGAATTCTCATGTTTATAGTGGAACAAAGAGGAGAAGGTAAGGGGAGCCCAATCAAAATGCAGGATAAAAGTGTCTATTTTTTATAGTACCCAGTAAATAAAAGATTCTCATTAATGCCATTGGGCATAACTGTATCAAGCTGGAAAATCCACCTGTGTGCCCTCCCGCCCAGTAGCGCTCACACCTGTGTGCCCTCCCGGCCAGTAGCGCTCACACCTGTGTGCCCTCCCGGCCAGTAGCGCTCATACTTGTGTGCCCTCCCGCCCAGTAGCGCTCATACTTGTGTGCCCTCCCGCCCAGTAGCGCTCATACTTGTGTGCCCTCCCGCCCAGTAGCGCTCATACTTGTGTGCCCTCCCGCCCAGTAGCGCTCATACTTGTGTGCCCTCCCGCCCAGTAGCGCTCATACTTGTGTGCCCTCCCGCCCAGTAGCGCTCATACTTGTGTGCCCTCCCGCCCAGTAGCGCTCATACTTGTGTGCCCTCCCGCCCAGTAGCGCTCATGCCTGTGTGCCCTCCCGCCCAGTAGCGCTCATGCCTGTGTGCCCTCCCGCCCAGTAGCGCTCATGCCTGTGCCCTCCCGCCCAGCGGCACTCATGCCTGTGTGCCCTCCCGCCCAGTAGCGCTCATGCCTGTGTGCCCTCCCGCCCAGGAGCGCTCATGCCTGTGTGCCCTCCCGCCCAGTAGCGCTCATGCCTGTGTGCCCTCCCGCCCAGTAGCGCTCATGCCTGTGTGCCCTCCCGCCCAGTAGCGCTCATGCCTGTGTGCCCTCCCGCCCAGTAGCGCTCATGCCTGTGTGCCCTCCCGCCCAGTAGCGCTCATACTTGTGTGCCCTCCCGCCCAGTAGCGCTCATACTTGTGTGCCCTCCCGCCCAGTAGCGCTCATACTTGTGTGCCCTCCCGCCCAGTAGCGCTCATACTTGTGTGCCCTCCCGCCCAGTAGCGCTCATACTTGTGTGCCCTCCCGCCCAGTAGCGCTCATGCCTGTGTGCCCTCCCGCCCAGTAGCGCTCATGCCTGTGTGCCCTCCCGCCCAGTAGCGCTCATGCCTGTGCCCTCCCGCCCAGCGGCACTCATGCCTGTGTGCCCTCCCGCCCAGCGGCACTCATGCCTGTGTGCCCTCCCGCCCAGTAGCGCTCATGCCTGTGCCCTCCCGCCCAGCGGCACTCATGCCTGTGTGCCCTCCCGCCCAGTAGCGCTCATGCCTGTGCCCTCCCGCCCAGCGGCGCTCACGCCTGTGTGCCCAAAGTCCCTCCCTTACCAGCCCTATGTAACGCTATTCACTAATATGAATATTTTTTAAAAAAAACTACTTATAAACCTCATTGTCCCTATGCTAATTAGCACTGGACTAGTTGCAGCGGTCTCAGACTAGTAGACCTTTTCCCTGTTATCATTCGCCTTTTGGTCGTGATTTTAACAAGCCGATGTCATCACTAGCTCCTGGAAATCTTGCGCATGCGCGTGGCTTACTTTGGCAGCGTCAGTGCGCCTCACAGGCAGGCAGGGTGGACTCCTCCCAGCTTCATTAGGCGCATTGCGCAGGACTATCTTTTGAACTTTTGGTCGTACGCAGTGTGGATAATGAAGCAATTTTTTTTTTTTTATTTTTTTTTGCCTTTCTGGCCCAATGGGCTTCCCTTAGATTTGTTTATTGATACAAAGGCACCCTTAAAGGATTCCAGCCCATAAGATCTGTATTTGCTGCATCTCCTAATCTCTGCAGCTCCTTCCTCTGCTCCTCTGTGTGTTATCAGAAACTTCTGTGCTCTGTGTGTCAGAAGATTGACATCCTCACATGTGGCCCCTTCCTTTATTTGGCCCCTGTGGCTTTTCATGCCCTCATTAAACTGCATTAAAGACCATTTCTGAACCCTGGCTTGTCACCATCCCTGCCCCTTCCCAGTCCAATCCCTTCTGCCATGTGATTCCAAAGAAATGGGCCTTTTTAGTTATTTATTGCTCCTCAGGGGCGTGTCTTTAAGCTGATTTGCATAATTACCCTGTAAGCCACGCCCCCTTCAAAATACATTTAACTAAAAGGCCCATATCTCTGGAACAGTATGGCGAAATTTAAAAAGACAAACAATTGAAAAATCAGGGAAACTGGGGGAAAATATTAAGGCAATAACTGGCCTCTTCTGACCCAGTGACCAGTCCCCCTTAAAGGGGTTTAGCCACAAGATCAATGAGTTAAGTGTTTTATATTAAAAACTTCCCTTTTTACGTAGAAGATATTTTTAGAATGTCAACAACACCAATTTTTTTTTTTTTTTTATTTATTAAATCCTTTTATCCTGCGATTTATTTCCCTGGTCATAGAGAGGATTTTCTTCTGACCCAAGATGATTTTTAATGTAACGCTTGGGGATTATAAACCTCTAAACTGGTTCTCGTATTAAAAGGCCATTAACACAAAAAAAAGAAGCTTTACGTAAAGATGCCATTAATTCTCCAATAAGCCGAGTACATGATATGTATTCAGTCCTAGGAGTAAGGAAAGGGTTGAGGCAATGAGTACATGTCCGCCGGAGCTGCCGCTCATCACCGAGCGTTGACTTTCGTTGCCCTTTTATTCTGGCAGGCGCAGCGTTTGCACCAATGTCAGGCGGCTGTCTAGACAGCCTCAATATTTTTTTGATACAAAGTGATGTCAATGTCGGTGACCCTCTCAAAATTGAGCGCCGACACCCTGGCAGCTTATAATTTCATGACTCGCTGCCGATCTGACCATGGTGAACGTTCATGAGGTCTGACTACCCGCCGACGTCGCCTCCTATTAGTTCTTTAGATTTATTGTCCCTTTAAAGAAGAACTGAGGGGCCGCAGCGCTGATTCAGTGGTACCCTTCACCAATCCTCAGAATAGAGGGGCAGAAGTGCTGATTCGGTGGTGCCCTGCACCAATGGTGAGGGATGGAGGGGCAGCGGCTGACCCTGAGGGATGGAGGGGCAGCGGCTGACCCTGAGGGATGGAGGGGCAGCGGCTGACCCTGAGGGATGGAGGGGCAGCGGCTGACCCTGAGGGATGGAGGGGCAGCGGCTGACCCTGAGGGATGGAGGGGCAGCGGCTGACCCTGAGGGATGGAGGGGCAGCGGCTGACCCTGAGGGATGGAGGGGCAGCGGCTGACCCTGAGGGATGGAGGGGCAGCGGCTGACCCTGAGGGATGGAGGGGCAGCGGCTGACCCTGAGGGATGGAGGGGCAGCGGCTGACCCTGAGGGATGGAGGGGCAGCGGCTGACCCTGAGGGATGGAGGGGCAGCGGCTGACCCTGAGGGATGGAGGGGCAGCGGCTGACCCTGAGGGATGGAGGGGCAGCGGCTGACCCTGAGGGATGGAGGGGCAGCGGCTGACCCTGAGGGATGGAGGGGCAGCGGCTGACCCTGAGGGATGGAGGGGCAGCGGCTGACCCTGAGGGATGGAGGGGCAGCGGCTGACCCTGAGGGATGGAGGGGCAGCGGCTGACCCCAGGAGGGATGGAGGGGCAGCGGCTGACCCCAGGAGGGATGGAGGGGCAGCGGCTGACCCCAGGAGGGATGGAGGGGCAGCGGCTGACCCCAGGAGGGATGGAGGGGCAGCGGCTGACCCCAGGAGGGATGGAGGGGCAGCGGCTGACCCCAGGAGGGATGGAGGGGCAGCGGCGGACCCCAGGAGGGATGGAGGGGCAGCGGCTGACCCCAGGAGGGATGGAGGGGCAGCGGCCGACCCCAGGAGGGTTGGAGGGGCAGCGGCCGACCCCAGGAGGGTTGGAGGGGCAGCGGCCGACCCCAGGAGGGTTGGAGGGGCAGCGGCCGACCCCAGGAGGGTTGGAGGGGCAGCGGCCGACCCCAGGAGGGTTGGAGGGGCAGCGGCCGACCCCAGGAGGGTTGGAGGGGCAGCGGCCGACCCCAGGAGGGTTGGAGGGGCAGCGGCGCCGACCCCAGGAGGGTTGGAGGGGCAGCGGCGCCGACCCCGAGGTGGTCATTAAGCTATAATCTGGGCCTATGGGGTATAAATGCTGCCATATGGGGGTCTGTGTTCATGGAGACCATGTAGGAGGTTTGAGCAGAATTATTTAACCCTTTGTGTTCAGTGCAGTGCGTCTCGTGGTAGCAGCGGTGTGTTGGGCCGCTCAGCCCCGCAGCGTGGAGGGTGCGCTCGGAGAGTTGTACTTTTTGGTTTTCCGCAGGTTTACAGTGTAAACAGTCATTATAGGGTTGGCCGCCATTCTGACGCTCGGCCCATTCTTTACCCGGAGAAGACAATTGTTCCATAGAGCGGAGGCGCCGTGTTCTGCGCTGTCACTTTCCATCAGTGCAGGTGGCAGGTGAGCGGAGCGACCTGGATTCTGTGTCCTTGGCACATTGTAAGGAGTGCTCTGCAAACATCCGGGAGACAGCGCCGCGCACCGCCTAAGTTTCCGTAAAATTCATGGTGGGTCCGAACTTTTGGGGCCTTTTAGTCCCTAGAGATCCATGTTCATGATCCTGCAGGTGTCCATCCCCGGGGTGTGAAGGACTCGTCCGTCCAGATATCATTTTAGAAATTCGTCCACGATAATGGAGGCCACGAATTTGATCTTTATTGGTAATTTTACTTTTTTTGCTTCATATTTTCGTATATTTGTATAATGACCCCCATCATCTTCTCTCCGCAGGTACTGACCGTCTATTGAAGAGGAGAACACGGATCATTCGCCATCGGAATTAACTCTTCGCTTCTTCAGAAATCATGTCTGGAAACTACGATGACGCGGTTGGGGTTGAAGTGTCCAGCGACAGCTTCTGGGAGGTAAAGACGTGGGTTTTTTGTTTTTAGGGTGTTGGTTTTTTTTTAAGTTACTCCTTTGCCTGAGCCCCCCACAAGAGATGATGATTGCACCGAAATATAGTGATCTAGCTTTCTTTTATCGATGTTGTAGAGTCACTTGGCTTGAAGGGGGACTGCCAACCTTGTTTGGTTGGGGCGCTAGCATTGTTTGGTTCGAGAAAGGTGCCACTGTCCTTGTTTGGTTGGAAAGGGTGCTGCCGTCCTTTTTTTGGTTGGAGGGGTGCTTCCGCCCTTGTTTGGCTGGAGGGGGTGCCTCCGTCCTCGTTTGGTTTGGAGGGGGTGCCTCCGTCCTCGTTTGGTTTGGAGGGGGTGCCTCCGTCCTCGTTTGGTTTGGAGGGGGTGCCTCCGTCCTCGTTTGGTTTGGAGGGGGTGCCTCCGTCCTCGTTTGGTTTGGACGGGGTGCCTCCGTCCTCGTTTGGTTTGGAGGGGGTGCCTCCGTCCTCGTTTGGTTTGGAGGGGGTGCCTCCGTCCTCGTTTGGTTTGGAGGGGGTGCCTCCGTCCTCGTTTGGTTTGGAGGGGGTGCCTCCGTCCTCGTTTGGTTTGGAGGGGGTGCCTCCGTCCTCGTTTGGTTTGGAGGGGGTGCCTCCGTCCTCGTTTGGTTTGGAGGGGGTGCCTCCGTCCTCGTTTGGTTTGGAGGGGGTGCCTCCGTCCTCGTTTGGTTTGGAGGGGGTGCCTCCGTCCTCGTTTGGTTTGGAGGGGGTGCCTCCGTCCTCGTTTGGTTTGGAGGGGGTGCCTCCGTCCTCGTTTGGTCTGGAGGGGGTGTCTCCGTCCTCGTTTGGTCTGGAGGGGGTGCCTCCGTCCTCGTTTGGTTTGGAGGGGGTGCCTCCGTCCTCGTTTGGTTTGGAGGGGGTGCCTCCGTCCTCGTTTGGTTTGGAGGGGGTGCCTCCGTCCTCGTTTGGTTTGGAGGGGGTGCCTCCGTCCTCGTTTGGTTTGGAGGGGGTGACTCCGTCCTCGTTTGGTTTGGAGGGGGTGCCTCCGTCCTCGTTTGGTTTGGAGGGGGTGCCTCCGTCCTCGTTTGGTTTGGAGGGGGTGCCTCCGTCCTCGTTTGGTTTGGAGGGGGTGCCTCCGTCCTCGTTTGGTTTGGAGGGGGTGCCTCCGTCCTCGTTTGGTCGGACCTCGTTTGGTTGGAGGGAGGGAGGCACCGCCAGCCTCGTTTGGTCATCCTCGTGCTGTGACATCAAACTTAAGCCATTGACATTGCCGACTTTTTGGGATAGCGCTATGTAAGGACGAGCTGCGCGCACACGACTACGATACGTCGCCCGTAGGATTATTTTCCGAATGGATCCGATGATCGACGTGCCAGAAAACCCTCCGCTGCCTTTGACCTACAAGACTTCTTTCTTTGGCCCGGCCATTGTTGGCTAGGTTCGTCTTTCTGACGCTCCCGCAGAGCCATGTTGTCCTCACTTTCGATCGTATTTTCCTCGCGGTATCGGCTTATTTGCCGTCTCGACCCATCTGCTTTGCGTTAGTTAAAATTTGCTGAGCCGTGTTCCCTTGTCTCTCTGCATTGTTCCAGCGGGGAAACCGTGATGTGAAGTCATCTGGAAGTTCTGTAGGAAACTTGTAACAATTACTGTGAGTCATGAAAGGCCAGGATTTCGCCCCGAAAGGAACTTATTAGCGTGTAAAAGGAAACTGGCTTTCCACAGTACTACAATACACGGCAGGGGTCCACAACCTGCCGCCCAACTACTGCTCCGAGCATGCTGCGGTTTCTGAGAATGATGCTCTTACTCGGTCATTTTCACCACATTCCCCCTCTGCAGTCTCTAGGTGTAGTTATCAGTTGTCTCTGAGCTGGTGGGTCTACAATGATGATGTCTCCCAAACACAGATATGAGGGATTCCTGCTCTCCTGTCTCCTATGAAGCCCAAGTTCACAAGCAGCAGCTGCATGGAGGGCATTTTTCAGCAGTACTGAGCAGTGCAGCTGTGAATCCAGATGTCCTCCATGCAGCTGCTGCTATCTTGATTCACAGCTGCACTGCTCAGTACTGCTGTATAATGTCCTCCATGCTGCTGCTATCTGGATTCACAGCTGCACTGCTCAGTACTGCTGTATAATGTTCTCCATGCTGCTGCTATCTTGATTCACAGCTGCACTGCTCAGTACAGCTGTATAATGTCCTCCATGCTGCTGCTATCTGGATTCACAGCTACACTGCTCAGTACTGCTGTATAATGTCCTCCATGCTGTTGCTATCTGGATTCACAGCTACACTGCTTAGTACTGCTGTATAATGTCCTCCATGCTGCTGCTATCTGGATTCCTAGCAACACTGTTCAGTACTGCTGTATAATGTCCTCCATGCTGCTGCTATCTGGATTCCTAGCAACACTGCTCAGTGCTGCTGTATAATGTCCTCCATGCTGCTGCTATCTGGAGTCACAGATACACTGCTCAGTACTGCTGTATAATGTTCTCCATGCTGCTGCTATCTGGATTCCTAGCTACACTGCTCAGTACTGCTGTATAATGTCCTCCATGCTGCTGCTATCTGGATTCTCAGCTGCACTGCTCAGTACTGCCGAAAAATGTCCTCTATGCAGCTGCTGTTATTTTTCAGCAGTACTGAGCAGTGCAGCTGTGAATCCAGAACTTCCTATAAAGCATTTCCCATTCTGCTCTTCATAGAATACAATCGGCAGCTGTAATGTGATCCCTCAGTGACCCTGCAGTGCGTTTTGTTTTGACCAAGCAGAGTGTATCATGAGTTAGGGGTGAGAAGTGGCTCATAAGTGGAGAAAATTACACACTTTATTACGGCTGTGACCATTTAAGCTACCGTAATTTGGTAAATCTTACCCCCTGTTTCATAGCTGTACCTTAGATTCAAATGAATGAAACCCTTAAGAAGAACCCCAGCCAAACCTGCAGATTTTGGTCGACCTCGGATCATGTAGTGTGTTTGGAGGTGTCCTGATTTTACCCCCCTTCCCCACCTCCCCCTTCCAATGTGACAAAGAAGGACCGCTATATTTGATTCCTACATGTCTCGTCAAGGGAGGTTTTTGACAGCACCTCTCTGTTGAAAACACATGTATGCTCTATTCTGAAGAGCGTGCATATGTATAAATGGAAGGGGGGGGGGGGGGTGACACACATTTAGAGGCAGAGATTGACCTGTTTCTCAGGGTGCCATGAGACCATTCCACAGCCCTGGATAGAGGCATAAGAAGGTAGTCTGTGTATACAATCTGAGCCTACAAAAATGGTTATGGTAGGAACTCCAGCTCTGGAGCACAAACTTCAGCTTTCACTGTTGAAACTGATAATATTCAGATAACGTTATAGATGTAGTCTTTAACTGTGGGATTAGGAGCGCGCTCGGTATATTGATCAAAGCTCTGTGTCATGGCGGGTTGCTGCTTCCAGGTCACACATTCACTTCCGGGGCTGTGTGCGTCTAGATCGTGCACTAAAAATACAGGTAGATGCTAGAATGTATGGGCTCCTTCTAGGTATGACCTAATTTGTCATGTGACGGGGGCGGGTTCAAAATGCAGCCCGGTTTTAGAATAAACATTCTTTTTTTTTCTTAAGTCCATGTGTGCATGGAGTTTATAATAGAAGTGGGGGTCTTTAGGGTAAGACCCCTAGATGGGGGTGAGGGGGGAGAGGGATGAGCAGATTTCTGTGCCTGCAATGATGTCTCCTCTGCTCATCCTGCTTCATGTAGGAGGAGGCTCAGGATGAGTGCAATGTGTCCTCATGCAGGAGGAGGCTCAGGATGAGTGCAATGTGTCCTCCTCTGCTGATCCTGCTTCATGTAGGAGGAGGCTCAGGATGAGTGCAATATGTCCTCCTCTGCTCATCCTGAGCCTCCTTCATAGAGTAGGAGGCTCAGGATGAGCGCAGTGTTGTCCCCCTGCTTCATGGAGGAGGAGGCTCAGGATGAGCGCAGTGTGTCCTTCTGCTTCATGGCGTAGGAGGCTCAGGATGAGCGCAGTGTGTCCTTCTGCTTCATGGCGTAGGAGGCTCAGGATGAGCGCAGTGTGTCCTTCTGCTTCATGGCGTAGGAGGCTGAGGATGAGCGCAGTGTGTCCTTCTGCTTCATGGAGGAGGAGGCTCAGGATGAGCGCAGTGTGTCCTTCTGCTTCATGGAGGAGGAGGCTCAGGATGAGCGCAGTGTGTCCTTCTGCTTCATGGAGGAGGCAGCTCAGGATGAGCGCAGTGTGTCCTTCTGCTTCATGGAGGAGGAGGCTCAGGATGAGCGCGATGTGTCCTCGCCCTGCTTCATGGAGGAGGCTCAGGATGAGCGCAGTGTGTCCTTCTGCTTCATGAAGTAGGAGGCTCAGGATGAGCGCAGTGTGTCCTTCTGCTTCATGGAGGAGGAGGCTCAGGATGAGCGCGATGTGTCCTCGCCCTGCTTCATGGAGGAGGTGGCTCAGGATGAGCGCAGTGTGTCCTTCTGCTTCATGGCGTAGGAGGCTCAGGATGAGCGCGATGTGTCCTTCTGCTTCATGGCGTAGGAGGCTCAGGATGAGCGCGATGTGTCCTTCTGCTTCATGGAGGAGGAGGCTCAGGATGAGCGCAGTGTTGTCCCCCTGCTTCATGGAGGAGGAGGCTCAGGATGAGCGCAGTGTGTCCTTCTGCTTCATGGCGTAGGAGGCTCAGGATGAGCGCAGTGTGTCCTTCTGCTTCATGGCGTAGGAGGCTCAGGATGAGCGCAGTGTGTCCTTCTGCTTCATGGCGTAGGAGGCTCAGGATGAGCGCAGTGTGTCCTTCTGCTTCATGGAGGAGGAGGCTCAGGATGAGCGCGATGTGTCCTCTCCCTGCTTCATGGAGGAGGAGGCTCAGGATGAGCGCAGTGTGTCCTTCTGCTTCATGGCGTAGGAGGCTCAGGATGAGCGCAGTGTGTCCTGCTTCATGGAGGAGGAGGCTCAGGATGAGCGTAGTGTGTCCTTCTGCTTCATGGAGGAGGAGGCTCAGGATGAGCGCAGTGTGTCCTTCTGCTTCATGGAGGAGGCAGCTCAGGATGAGCGCAGTGTGTCCTTCTGCTTCATGGCGTAGGAGGCTCAGGATGAGCGCGATGTGTCCTCGCCCTGCTTCATGGAGGAGGAGGCTCAGGATGAGCGCAGTGTGTCCACCTGCTTCATGCAGGCGGAGGCTCAGGATGAGCGTGATGTCCTCCTGCTTCATGCAGGTGGCAGCTCAGAATGAGCGCGATGTGTCGTCCTCCTTCATGCAGGAGGGAGCTCAGGATGAGCGCAATGTGTCCTCCTGTTTCATGCAGGAGGAGGCTCAGGATGAATGCACTGTGTCCTCACCCTGCTTCATGCAGCAGGAGGCTCAGGTAAAGCACAATGTGTCCTCCTGTTTCGTGCAGAATGAGGCTCTGGGTGAGCATGATGTGTCCTCCTCTGCTCATCCTGGGTCACCTGCTTCATGAATCAAGATTCTGACCTGCAGACAGCAGTTGTCATTGGTTGCAGTCAGACAAGCCCCCAGCCTGGGTGACAGTGTCTGCCTGCGACCAGTCACAGACGCCAGGATGGCTGGTGGGCGGGGAAAGCAGTGCATATGTATGAGCAATGATGAGCGGCCTGGAGGCTGCAGGAGCCTTGGTAAGTATGAAGCGCTTTTTTAATTTCTCGAGTGCCGGATCCGGATCAAACACCCGGGCACCTTAGACATCGCGCGGATCCGGATTTTACAGCCCATCACTATTCAGCAGCCATTAGGAAATTGTTGTAAGGACCTGATGAGGATGGAAGAGAAAACTGGGTCACAATCAGACGAGTGTTTTCTTCCGTGGCTCAAGGTCAGGCAGAATTTATCCACTTTGCTGCTATCGGATTCCTCCCAACACAGGCCTGGCTGTTCTGCACCGCGGCCGGCGCTGGATGACGATGACTCGCCCCACTGTCAGCGCTGCATGTCAATGAGGCCGGCGCCTCTCTCAATTGAGGCTGCGGGGACTGATGTGCGCACACGTGTGATGCCGACAAGGGCCTTGTAAAAATAATCACACCCCAGGAGAAGCCTCCCTCTGATACGATCAGTTATGTTCTCTTTTCATCACTCTGCACTGAATGGCCCTTTGACACGTCGCGGTGAATCTATAGAGGGAGCATTGCATAGACCAGGAAAACCAATTCCCTTCGGTTGGCGACTCGTTACAGCTCGGCTACAGTGCCTACAGGGGATCTGTGGTAGTCTGAGACACGCCCCCTGCCTATTGATTGGTTCAGACTGCTGCTTTCTCCTCCCACTACAGCTTGTCACTTTTTTGATTGGCTTACCAGGAAACCTCTACATAAAGAAGTTTTTATTACCTTTTTAAAGGGGGTTTCTAGTTTCAGAAAATCCTCTTCACCAGCTGCAATCTGTTTTACTCACCCTCCTCAGGTTCAGGGCGGAGTCTCCGCCGCTGTTCCTATTGGTTATTGTCTACAGCTTTGACCTCATGTCGACTCCTGCCCGCTGCAGCCAATCACTGAGCTCAGTGGCTCGAAGCGGCTTGTGACGACAAATTATGCTGAGCTCAGTAATTGGCTGCAGCGCTGTGGGCAATAATAGATAATCGGGAGCAGCGGCAGAAACTCAGTGCAGGACCTGGGGAAGGTGAGGAAAGCACAGTTTATTTTTTTAATAATACTTACTGAAACTAGAAAATCCGTTTAAAGGGGCTGAACGATTTCTAAACTATCGGCAAATGGCCCGATCCTGAGGGTAGTAAGCCTTAAAGGGGTATTCCCATCTCCAAGATTTGTAGTAGGAGTAATAATAATAATAATAATAACGGCGGCACGGTGGCTCAGTGGTTAGCACTATAGTCTTGTGGTGGCTCAGTGGTTAACACTGCAGTCTTGCAGCGCTTGGGTCCTGGGTTCAAATCCCACCAAGGACACCATCTGCAAGTAGTTTGTATGTTCTCCCTGTGTTTGCGTGGGTTTCCTCCCACACTCCAAAGACATACTGATAGGGACTCTAGATTGTGAGCCCCAATGGTTGCCAATGTATGTAAAGCGCTGTGGAATTAATAGCGCTATATAAATGAATAAAATTAATTTTTTATTATTATTATTATTATTATTATTATTATTATTATTATTATATACCTCCAATTAGAAATGTAGTATAGTTCTCCTGATTAGCTATGTCACTTATCTCATGTGCAGGGCATTGCAGTAGCCTGGGTATCCTTGGTTACCACCACAAGCAGCGGACACTAGGAGATATCGTAACCATGGATACCTAAGCTGCAATGCCCTGCACATGAGGTAAGTGACATAGCTAATCAGGAGAAATATACTACTTTTCTAATTGGAGATATTTGCTATGTCACTTACCTCATGTGCAGGGCATTGCAGTAGCCTGGGTATCCTTGGTTACAACCACAAACAGCAGACACTACAAGATATCGTAACCATGGATACCTAAGCTGCAATGCCCTGCAAATGAGGTAGATGACATAGCTAATTAGAAGTATACTATATTTCTAATTGGAGGTATTTGCTGTGTCTCTTACATCATGTGCAGGGCATTGCAGTAGGCTGGGTAGCCTTGGTTACAACCACAAGCAACGGACACTAGGCGATATCTTAACCATGAATACCTAAGCTGCAATGCCCTGCACATGAGGTAAGTGATATAGCTAGTCAGGAGAACTATACTACATTTCTAATTGCAGGTATTAGCTGTTATTATTAAGCCTAGTACATATTGAGATAGGACCTTGGAGCTTGCAATACCCCTTTAAGCCCCTATATACATTAGATTAAGGTATATGTTCTGCAGGAGCGGATGACTATCTAAATTGTACTAGATGCTTCTGTCTCATCTACCGTTGGGTTTGATGATTTTCAGTGTCTGGTTTTTTTTTTTTAGTTTTTTTTGTTTGTTTCCCTAGGGAATGAACCTGAAGCTGCTTGCTCCAGGTTCCCAATTAAAGGCACATGCACGCTCAATGCAGCAGAGCACGCAAGTGTTGATCTGACTATTTTAGTAAAGGGGAATTGGTATAAGCGGTTTTCTCTCTGCCTGGGAAGCAGCTTGCTTCCCCAGAAACCGTCTTCAATGCTTTGCTTGTCTGCAGATTACACCTACAAATTCGGAGCTGATGCCGAACGGTCTGGTTGTTTTTTGGTTGATTCCCGCGAAAGTTTGAGTTGCGTTGCCCTGGTCTGGTGTCCAGTCCGCACCTCCCATGGCCGCCGGCCTTCACCCCTATGCTTGGGCGCCTCTGACATTTGACGTCAGAACCATATTGTTCTTCTCCATTATGGAACCTTTACCCATCGAAAATATAGATCTGAGCTCCAACTCATTGGTGAAGTCCATCTATGCCTTGACCAATGGTCACATTTTACTGTTTCTGTTTTTTTTTATTTTTCACCTTTTGGGTCCAGTTCCTACCTCCGTCGCATTTTTAGGCTCAGAAATATAAAGAGACCCCTAGAAAAATGTAGTAGGGTCTGTTGGGATCCCATATGGAGGCTATCACATGAGTATGAACACAACCTTTATAAATCGACTCCAATCACTCCATTTATGGAGGAACTGAGGCGTTTTCAGCCTTTTCCCTTTCAAAATTGGCTGTTGGCCTTGTTCCTTTGGTGAGGATTTTCCCTGGTGGACTGGGGGTACACTGCAGAAGACCTGTTAAATAAACTAGAGCATTTGGGACTTGACCTCACGCACCCCCCCAGCACTCTGTGAATTCTTTAAATCCACGGTCTCTTGCGTTAAAATTATTTTTTTTCTTACAAAATGGTAGAAAAGGCATAATTTTTAGATATTAAGGGGGGGGGGGCTACAGTTGTCTAGGAGCAGAAAACTTTTTTAGGCTAAGTTCACACATCCTGTGTTTTGCATCAGTCACAATCCGTCGCCTTGGGGAATTACGGTAACCTGCAAAATATTTTGCAGGAATCCTGTATTTCCCCATAGACTTCTATTAGCGACGGATTGCGACTGATGACCCTGCGTTGCATCCGCTGCGTCGCGGTCCGTCGTTTTTGACTGACCGCCGAGCGGGTAGCAACGCAGAATGTAACGTTTTTCGGGCCGTCAAAATTAACGCGCCGCGCAGGAATCCGTCGCCATCCGTCAAGCTTGTAATGCATGTCTATGGTGCTGGATTCCGTCGTAATCCGTCTTACAACGGAATCCAGCGCAGGATTCCGTCATGCTCTACTGAGCATGCCCAGCATGCTTGGCACGCCCACTGGGCTGTCCCAAACACAGACGGATCATGACTGATCCGTCAAAAAACGGACGCACAGCGGATGTAACGGACGCAACTGATCCGTTTTTTCACAGGATTCCTGTGAAAGGAATCCTGTGAAAAACACATCAGTTGCATCAGTTGACATCTTGAAAATGACTGATCCGTTGCTGACGGACCTGACGGATTGAAAACACAGGATGTGTGAACTTAGCCTAAGATAGTAAAGAGGGGAGGGGGGCTACAGTTGCGTCTAGGAGCAGAAAAGGCATAATTTTTAGCTATTAAGGGGTGGCGGAGGTCAACAGTTGCGTCTAGGAAAGAAAAAGCATAATTTTTAGATATTAAGGAGGGCTACAGTTGTCTGGGAGCAGAAAACGCATTTTTTTTAGTTATTAAGGGGGCTATAGTTGCGTCTAGGAGCAGAAAAGGCATAATTTTTAGATAGTAAAGAGGGGAGGGGGCTACAGTGGCGTCTAGGAGCAGAAAAGGGATAATTTTTAGATATTAAGGGGAGAAGGGGGGCTAGAGTTATGTCTAGGAAAGAAAAAGCAGAATTTTTAGATATTAAGGAGGGCTAAGGTTGCGTCTAGGAGCAGAAAATGCGTAATTTTTAGATATTAAGGGGTGGCAGAGGTCTACAGTTTCATCTATGCGCAGAAAAGGCATAATTTTGAGATATTAAGGGGTAGAGGGGGGCACAGCGGCATCTAAGAGCAGAAGAGGCATAATTTTTAGATATTAAGGGAGGGAGGAGGGGGGCTACAGTTGCGTCTAGGAGCAGAAGAGGCATAATTTTTACATAGATCGTGGGGAAGGGGAGGCTACATTTTCATCTAGGAGTGCTGATTACGAATATACAAATTACCCTCTGGTATAACATGAGGATTTCCAAATGGATACCTTATCAGAAGCTCGAGACGACATGATTTATGCGGGGATGATCGCGTCTTAATTTTTTGCAAATAATCCCATTAATTTTTCTTCTTCTTCTTTTTTTTTTTTTTTTTTTTTTTTTAACACCCCCCCCTTCCCTTTTCCCATCACATTTTTTTGTTGTCATGGTGATATTTGAAAGCGAGATTAGAATACGTAGAAGAAGCTTTGCTTTTCCCGATTTGATGTCATGCTCGTCTTTGTGCGGCGCGCAGAACGGGGGCGCTTAATGTACATCGCGTTTTGTTTGACAAAATTACACCATCCAGATGCGCTCTGAAGCGTCGTACGATGAGTAATTCGGCAAATCTGTAAACCACGCTATTTAAGGAGCGAGGCGAAGAGTCTCGGCAGCCACGGGGTTAATGCCGCCTTGTTTTGCTTTGGATTACGTTGCAGGAATTTGGACTATTCGCAACCGGTATACATTGGGGATTCACAGTCCTCATTCAGTGACACTTCTGTCTTGTGCAACCCGGAGCCGGGATATAACAAGAGGAGCTTTCTGCTCGCCCCGCAGAGCATCGCGCTGCAGAGCCAGAGAGTGTTTATACAGGGATAAGACGTTATATAACCAGAGAGGGAGGGAGAGACTTGTCCAACCTGATTTCTGTCCTCCTTCTGTATGAAGCCATTTAGAGGGTTCTGGTCCCTGGGAGCCAGTGCCATTAATGATTTGGCGCTCTCGCCCGTACTCAGCAAAACAGATATGTGAAGAATGTGCCACTATGCGCTAGGGAGATGGTTATCATCGGGGTAGGGAGCAGTCACCGGGAAATGGATGATGGAGGGGAGAGGATGGGGGGAAAGGGATAGGAGATGTGACAAAAAAGGAAGGTAGACATAAAGAGAGTACAGCAAAGGGTATGGAAGAATGGAAAAGGAGATGTGAAGGGTAAATGGGGGGGGGGGGGGGAGGGTGAAATGAAGGACAGCCGGGGAAAAGGGGTGAAGGGAATGGAGGAGGAGTGATATGGAGGGAAAAGGGGAGTAAATAGGAGGGTGAAATGAAGGACAGCTGGGAAAAAGGGGTCAAGGGAATGGAAAAGGAGATGTGAAGGGTAAATGGGGGGGGGGAGGGTGAAATGAAGAACAGCCGGGGAAAAGGGTGAAGGGAATGGAGAAGAGATCTGAAGGGAATTGAGGGGAAAAAGAGGAGGGTGAAATGGAGGACAGCCGGGAAAAAGGGGAGGAGTAATATGAAGGGAAAGGGGGAAAAAAAAGGAGGGTCAAATGAAGGACAGTCGAGGAAAAGGGGTGAAGGGAATGGAAAAGGAAATAATGAAGGGAATTGGGGGGAAAAGGGAGGGTGAAGGACAGCCAGGGAAAATGGGTAAAGGAAATGGAGGAGTAATATGAAGGGAAAGGGTGAAAAAGAGGGCGAAATGAAGGACAACCGCTAAAAAGGGGTCAAGGGAATGGAAAAGGAATGATATGGAGGGAAAGGGGGGGGAATAGGAGGGTGAAATGAAGGACAGCCAGGGAAAAGGGGGGGAAGGGAATGGGGGGGGGAAATGAGGGTGAAAAAAAGGGGTGAAGGGAATGGAAAAGGAGTGATATGGAGGGAAAGGGGGGGGAATAGAAGGGTGAAATGAAGGACAGCCAGGGAAAAGGGGTGAAGGGAATGGGGAAAAAGGAGTGTGAAAAAAGGGGTAAAGGGAATGGAAAAAGAGTGATATGAAGGGGAAAGGAGTGCGAAATGAAGGACAGCCAGGGAAAAGGGCTGAAGAGATTGAAAGAGTGATATGAAGGGGAAGCTGGGAAAAAGGGGGTGAAATGAAGGACAATCGGGGGAAAAGGGGTGAAGGGAATGGAGAAGAAGTATTACGAAGGAAAATGCAGATGAAATGACGTACTGCCAAGAAAAAAAGGGTGAAGGGAATGGAAAAAGAGCAATCTAAAGGGAAAGGGGGGGAATGGAGGGTGAAAGGAAGGATTGCTGGGGAAAAGGGGTCAAGGGAATGGAAAAGGGGAGATGTGAAGAGAATGGGGGGAGAGTGAATAAAGAAGTGAATAGAATGAAAAAGGAGCAATTATGAAGGGAAAGGGGAATGAAAGGGAGGACAACTAGGGAAAAGGGGTGTGAAGGGAATGAAAAAGGAGCGAAGGAAAGGTGTGAAATGAAGGACAACCAAGGAAAATGGATGAAGAGAATGGTGAAGGAAAGAAATTGGGGAAGGGAATCAAAAGGAGGGTGAAGGGTAGTACAGCTGGGAAAAAGGGGTGAAGGGAATGGAAATGTGAGGAAAGAAGGGAAAAGAGTAAAGTGGGGAAAGGAAACAAAAGGGTGAAGGGAATATTAAGAGGGTAAAATGAGGAAAGGAAGAGGGAGAAAAAAAGTTGGGATGGTAAATTTAAAATAATATAAGGGAAAGGAAAAGAAAGGATATTGAAAAATGGCGTGAGGGGGGGGTGATAAAACAGAAAAATTCTAAATTAAAAAAAAAAAGCTTCGAGTAACAAAAACAGAAGAAACGAGGGAAAAGTCAAAAGAACAAAAGGGAAACAAAAACAGATTATTTATGTGGTAAGGAAAGTAAAAGTGGAGTAACAAAAAATGGGAAAGGTAAGAATTGGGAAGAAGAGGAAAAAAATGAAGGGAAAGACAAAACAAGGTAAAGAAGGAAAAAGATTAATGGAAAGTGGAGGAAAAGAATATAAGGGGGGGGGGAAAGGGAGGACCAAAAGGGAAAGAGAAGAAAAAACTGGGAAAAGTTAATGAAAAGTGGGAAAAGGAAGGAAGCTTCAGAGGGAACGGAAATAATGTGAGGAAAGGAAGGGTAAGGAAACTTTTTAGAAGGACGTGAAGGGAAATGGAGGGTTAAGCGTTTGGGTTTATCGGTCAGCAGATCTTCTTGGACCTGTTACTGTTTTGTTGGTTGCAAACAATTCTTCCTTTTTTCTCTTTTTGTTTGCAGTACACAGACCAAATCTGGGTCTAACATCAACATCTAAAATATATTCATTGATTGATTTATGTTGTTGTGACTGAGACACCGATGCAAAAATAATATGTGCGGAGTTACCGGATTACCTAGATGGGTTTGGTTGGTGAATTACGTACCGTTGTGCCGGCAGAATCCCTTTATTCAATTTTTATTTCATTAGATGAAAGATTGACCAAAGGCACCGGAGGAGTAAATGGCTCCCGAAGCTGCAATCTACCGGAACAGTCATTGTTTTTTATTATTATTGGTGCTATTACGATGACGTTACAGCAGAGCTGTAAAGCCGGGCCACTAGCCATAATATGACATTGCAGCTTCCCAAAAACACCCTTCCTCATGCCAAGTACCCCTGTGATTTCTACTCTTTAGTATCCAGTTATCCGGAAATCACAATAAAAATGTTTACTGCTGAAGCCTAGATAGGCAGGAATATACACTCTCCTGTATATTATCATGCACCTGCCCCTGTAACTTGCTTTTCCTAGTTACATTCTGGCCTAAGTGACGGAATATGTATTTGGTCAAAGTATTTTTCATGCTCCTAGAGGACTGTGTGAGGTAAGATACTGCTGGAGCCTAGAGAGGCAGGAATACACACACCGTTGTCTGTATTACCGTGCATATTCCCTTGTAACTTGCTATTCTCAACGGAGTGCTGTTGTGAAAGAAAGAGTGTGGATTTGGGAGTAGCATTTTTCATGTACCTAGATAAATGTGTGAGGTGATGTACTGCTGGAGCCTAGAGAGGCAGGAATATACACACCTTACTCTGCACCTTCCCTTGTAACTTTCTCTTCCCAGCGGAGTGCTGTTGTGAAGGAAGGATATGGGTGTGCGAGTAGCATTTCTGATAACCTAGAGAAATGTATGAGGTTATACTGCGGGAGCCTAGAGAGGCAGGAACACACACACACACACACACACACACACACACACACACCCTCACTCTATATTACTGTGTACTTTCCCTTGTAACTCGCTATTCCTAACTAAATGCTGTTGTGAAGGAAGGAATATGAATTTGAGAATAGCTTTTCTCATGTACCTGGAGAAAGTACCTGGAGAAATGTGTGAGGTAATATACTGCTAGAGCCTAGAGAGGCAGGAATATACACGCACACTTTACTCTGCACTACTGTGCACCTTCCCTTGTAACTCACTATTTCCCGCTGAGTGCTTTTGTGGAAGACTATGGATTTGGGAGAAGCATTTTTCATATACCTAGAGAAATGTGAGTGATTATATACTGCTGGAGCCTAGAGAGGAAGGAATATACACTCACTTTACTCTGTATTACTGTGTACCTTCCCTTGTAACTTGCTATTCTCAACTGAGTGCTGTTGTGAAGAAAGGAATAGGGATTTGAGAGTAGCCTTTCTCATGTACCTAGAGAAATATGTGAGGTAATATACTGCTGGAGCCTAGATAGGCAGGAATATACAAACACTTTACTCTGTTTTACTGTGCACCTTCCCTTGTAACTCGCTATTTCCAGCTGAGTGGTTTTGTGAAAGAATATGGATTTGGGAGTAGCCTTTTTCATATACCTAGAGAAATGTATGAGGTTAAATACTGCTGGAGCCTAGATAGGAAGGAATACACACAAAGCATAGTCTGCATTACACATTCATCTTCCCTTGTAACTCTCTATGCCCAGCTAAATGCTATTGAGAAGGAAGGAATATGGATTTGGGAGTAGCATTTTCATGTACCAAGAGAAATGTGTGAGGTAATATACTGCTGGAGCCTAGAAAGGCAGGAATACACACAAAGCATAGTCTGCATTACACATTCATCTTCCCTTGTAACTCTCTATGCCCAGCTAAATGCTGTTGAGAAGGAAGGAATATGAATTCGAGAGTAGCCTTTCTCATATACCTAGAGAAATGTATGAGGTAATATACTGCTGGAGCCTAGAGAGGCAGGAATATACACACACTGTACTCTGTATTACTGTGTACCTTCCCTTGTAACTTGCTATTCTCAGCTAAATGCTGTTGTGAAGGAAGGAATATGGATTTGGGAGTAGCCTTTCTCATGTATCTAGAAAAATGTGTGAGAAAATATACTGCTGGAGCCTAGAGAGGCAGGAATATACACACACACATACATATAAATAAACACACACACACACACCCCTTACTCTGCATTACTGAGCCATTTTCCTTGTAACTTTCTTTTCCCAGCGGAGTTCTTTTATGAAGGAATATGGATTTTGCTGTAGCATGTTATTTACCTAGAAAAATGTGTGAGCTTCTATACTGCTGGAGCCTAGATGGACAGGAATATACACACACATTCTTCTCTGCATTACTGTGCACCTTCCTGTGTAACTCACATTTCCTAGTGGAGTTCTTGATAAAAGAAAAATTATATGGATTTTGGAATAGCATTTCCCACGTCATTAGAGAACTGTGGTGTTATATACTGCTGGAGCCTAGATAGGCTGGAATGTACACACACATTCTGTAATAATTTCCATCTTTTCCTATGACCTTGCTTTTTCTTGTTTGCTCCTGATGTGAATGAACGAATTATGTGTTTGAGAGCAGTTTTTTCTCCTGTCAATAAAGGATCCTGCACAGTTATATACTGTTGGAGCCTAGATAGGCTGGAATACACACACACACACACACACACACACACACACACACACACACACACACACACACACACACACATTCTGCAAGAATTTCCATTTTTTCCTGTGATTATGCTTGTTCTTGTTTGGTCCTGGTGTGAATGAATGAATATGTATTTGGGAGCAGCATTTCTCCTGTTCGTAAAGGATCCTGAAAAGTTATATAGTGCAGGAGCCTAGATAGGCTGGAATATACACACACACATTCTGCAAGAATTTCCAGTTTTTCCAATGAGCTTGCCTTTTTCTTGTTTGGTCCTGGCGTGATTGAATAAATATGTGTTTGGGAACAGAGTTTCTCCTGCCCGTAAAGGATCGTGCAAAGTTATGTACTGCTGGAGCCTAGATAGGCTAGAATATACACACAGACATTCTGCAAGAATTTCCATCTTTTCCTATGACCTTGCTTTTTCTTGTTTGTTTCTGATGCGAATTAACGAATTATATATTTGAGAGCAGTTTTTCTCGTGTCCGTAAAGGATCCTGCAAATTATATACTGCGGGAACCTAAATAGGCTGGAATATACACACACATTCTGCAAGAATTTCCATCTTTTCCTTTGATTTTATGCTTTTTCTTGTTTGGTCTTGGTGTGAATTAACAAATTATATTTGAGAGCAGTTTTTCTCGTGTCCCTAAAAGAGTGTGCAAATTTATATCCTGCGGGAGCCTAGATAGGCTGGAATATACACACAAACTCTGCAAGTTTTTCCACTTTTTCCTTTGCCTTAGTTTGAGTTTGGTCCTTGTTTGATACTTATTAACTTTTTTGCCTTTCGGAAAATTGGCACAAGGCACAGTTGGGTCCGTGCCTGTACTCACTAATTTGGGAAGGTCCTTGGTCTTGCAGTCCTGGGTTACCCCCTTCTAGTTGCCCCACTTACCATGTTCTTAGAGCGGTAATATGGGCAGAAGTGCCTACAGTTAGTTTTATTTAACCTGTGGTGACCATGTGTCCGCATAGGAGCTGTATACCCAAAACGACAATTTTTAATCCAGACTATTTGCTAATAACATATTTTGTATTATTTTTGGCAGATCGGCAATTACAAGCGTGCAGTCAAGAGGATAGATGACGGGCACAGACTCTGCAACGACTTAATGAACTGTCTCCACGAGCGGGCGAAAATCGAGAAGGCGTACGCCCAGCAGCTGACCGAATGGGCGAAGAGGTGGAAGCAGCTCGTGGAGAAAGGTAAACGGGAAGGAGACAGGGAGGGTCACATCCATGTTAACATGGTTAACCGATTTGTCTGTAGCAAACGGCAGAATTGTGAGTGCAGCTCTGGAGTATAATACAGACTTTAAGTAGGGTAGCGGTGGTGGAGCGGGGATCAGAAGAGGCAGGGGCGGTCGTGGAGCAGGGCGATGCTGTGGCGAGTGTTCCAGATGCTTTGCGGCGCTGTGAGGCAGAGAAAATATCCAGGAATGTAGGTTACTGGACGGGTAAGAATGGTGACAGGAGCAATGCTGCGCCGGGCTGTGGTCTGGGCGCTGCGGGCAGTGAGGCAAGGGACATCCTGAAGACGTTGGCAGTGCGGGCTTCAAAGAAATGGCGCCCAGAGTCGGCACGTGCACAGACTGAGTTTTCGAACAAGCCATGGAGAAAAAGACATGGATCGCACATCCCAAAAATACATTGATCTAAAAGCTGAGTTTTCGGCTCATTGACAAACCAAGATCTCATTTGCGCATGCGCCGTTTTCCTTAAGACCACTCCTGTGACGTCTTCGCAGGGCGTCGGCCCGCAGCAGCAGCAGGGCGTCGGCCCGCAGCAGCAGCAGGGCGTCGGCCCGCAGCAGCAGCAGGGCGTCGGCCCGCAGCAGCAGCAGGGCGTCGGCCCGCAGCAGGGCGTCGGCCCGCAGCAGGGCGTCGGCCCGCAGCAGGGCGTCGGCCCGCAGCAGGGCGTCGGCCCGCAGCAGCAGCAGGGCGTCGGCCCGCAGCAGCAGCAGGGCGTCGGCCCGCAGCAGCAGCAGCAGCAGGGCGTCGGCCCGCAGCAGCAGCAGCAGCAGGGCGTCGGCCCGCACCAGCAGCAGGGCGGCCCGCCCGCAGCATCGCTCCTGTCACAATTCTCCACCATTTAAGCTACATTCCTGGCTGTTTTCTCTGCCTCACAGTGCCGCAGCAACGCCCCTGCCTCCTGTTACCATTGTCCACCCACCCCCGGTAAGCTACATTCGGATTCTAAGACGCACCCCTCACTTTCCTCCCACATTTTTGGAAGGAAAAGTGTGTCTTATAATCCGAAAAATACGGTACGACTTTTACGTCCAGCGCTGCATTCACGATAGGTCAGAGCAGAAATCTCCCAGCATTCCTCAGTCTAATACCACTTTACGTCTTCTAGGGCCTCAGTACGGCACCGGGGAGAAGGCCTGGAACGCCATGATGACCGAAGCGGAGAGGGTCAGCGAGCTCCACCTCGAGGTGAAGAATGCGCTGATGAATGACGACTTCGAGAAAGTGAAGAACTGGCAGAAGGAGGCCTACCACAAGCAGATGATGGGGGGCTTCAAGGAGACCAAAGAAGCCGAAGACGGATTCAGGAAAGCGCAGAAGCCCTGGGCCAAGAAGCTGAAAGAGGTGAGAAGAAGGGATTCAGGATCTTCAGCATTTTCGGCACAAACCACAGGGAAGAGCGGAGCAAGCGGCACTGAGATCGTTTTTTTTTCTTAAAGGGGTTGGCCATTACTCTTCGGCCCCCTGATGGTCTTAAAATAATGCTTTCTCCCTCTCTCCAGGTGGAAGGAGCCAAGAAGGCCTACCACGCTGCCTGCAAGGAGGAGAAACTCGCCATCTCCAGAGAGACAAACAGCAAAGCCGATCCTGCGCTCAACCCCGAGCAGCTGAAGAAACTCCAGGACAAGGTGGAGAAGAGCAAGCAGGACTCTCAGAAGGTACCGGATGTGGCGGCTAATCTCTCCTTTGTTTGTATACCTGCCTTGGTGTAACGCCCCGACGAGCAAATACGCCCTCTGATCTGCAGCCACCGCAGCGCGAGAGTGGATGACTCTGTGCAAAATCAATATCATGGCTGCCTCTTATGTTGTTTTTGCATTCCCTACTAGTACCTGCAACTACAACCTCTGCTTAAAGGGATTGCATGAGATTAGAAAACATTGGCTGCATTCTTCCAGGATTAGCACCACTCTTGTCTGTAGGCAGTTCATAGTATTGCAGTGTTACCCCTTTAAATTCCTGCCCCAAGATGTACTGTTATGTCATGGAGGGGGAGCTTGTGCTAAGCTTACGTCATGGAGGGGGAGCATATGCTAAGCTTGCGTCATGGAGGGGGAGCTTGTGCTAAGCTTACGTCATGGAGGGGGAGCATATGCTAAGCTTGCGTCATGGAGGGGGAGCATGTGCTAAGCTTACGTCATGGAGGGGGAGCAGGGGCTAAGCTTACGTCATGGAGGGGGAGCAGGCGCTGAGCTTGTGTCATTGAGGGAGAGCAGGGCTAAGCTTGCATCATGGAGGGGAAGCAGGGGCTAAGCTTGCGTCATGGAGGGGGAGCAGGCGCTGAGCTTGCGTCATGGAGGGGGAGCAGGCGCTGAGCTTGCGTCATGGAGGGGGAGCAGGGCCTAGGCTTGCGTCGTGGAGGGGGAGCAGGGGCTAAGCTTGCGTCATGGAGGGGGAGCAGGCGCTGAGCTTGCGTCATGGAGGGGGAGCAGGCGCTGAGCTTGCGTCATGGAGGAAGAGCATGTGCTCAGCTTGCATCATGGAGGGGGAGCAGGCGCTGAGCTTGCGTCATGGAGGGGGAGCAGGGGCTAAGCTTGCATCATGGAGGGGGAGCAGGCGCTGAGCTTGCGTCATGGAGGGGGAGCAGGGGCTAGGCTTGCGTCATGGAGGGGGAGCATGTGCTCAGCTTGCGTCATGGAGGGGGAGCAGCCGCTGAGCTTGCGTCATGGAGGGGGAGCAGGGCCTAGGCTTGCGTCGTGGAGGGGGAGCAGGGGCTAAGCTTGCGTCATGGAGGGGGAGCAGGCGCTGAGCTTGCGTCATGGAGGGGGAGCAGGCGCTGAGCTTGCGTCATGGAGGAAGAGCATGTGCTCAGCTTGCATCATGGAGGGGGAGCAGGCGCTGAGCTTGCGTCATGGAGGGGGAGCAGGGGCTAGGCTTGCGTCATGGAGGGGGAGCATGTGCTCAGCTTGCGTCATGGAGGGGGAGCAGCCGCTGAGCTTGCGTCATGGAGAGGGAGCAGGCGCTGAGCTTCCGTCATGCAGGAGGAGCATGTGCTCAGCTTGCGTCATGGAGGGGGAGCAGGTGCTGAGCTTGTCATGGAGGGGGAGCAGGGGCTAGGCTTGCGTCATGGAGAGGGAGCAGGCGCTGAGCTTCCGTCATGGAGGAGCATGTGCTCAGCTTGCGTCATGGAGGGGGAGCAGGTGCTGAGCTTGTCATGGAGGGGGAGCAGGTGCTAAGCTCGCGTCGTACAGGACCAAACTTTGGCATTTATTAGTTTTAGGTGTTTTCTGCCCATTTCCTCCAATCCTAAAGAGCACAAAACGGGCCCCCCGTGATGCCGGTTACACAGCGCCCCGCCTGGCCGGAGGTGTTCTGCGCAGCGCCCCCGCGATGTGGTGGATAATATGAGCGGGGCTCCGATACGTGTCACGACCTCTTGTTTTTATGCCGGAGAATCCTGATCTACATCTCCACAAACTGTTAGAAGCCGTTCAATAATTCATTGCGCCCCTGGTGAATAATACATAGGACACTAGAGTAGGGGGACTTTCCTTCTCACCGTGACGCACGTGGTTATATGGGGGTCTATGAGGCTTACATATGTCACTTTTTACCCTCGTCTGATTATTGCTTCCCTGCCTAAAATGGGAAACAATACGAAATTATGAGCAGCACAGAGTATTTCAGGAGAGGACAGTGCTGACTTCGCTAGAGGCAGGGACTTGTTCGGATCAACACAGGCTTTTGGAAGAAGCAGTACAGAGTATTTCAGAAGGGAAGTGTGCTAGTTTTTTGGGGGAGGAAAGGATGGGATAAGATGCCGCGTTCCCCAAGCTATGGCTGTCAGGGCATGATGGGAGTTGTAGTTCTCCAGCAGAGTCACTGGTTTGGGGGACACATCTATGGGGGCCGGTGTCGATGTTGGATTTCGGCCACCCGACCCTCTATAGATTGCAATTGGAGTCTAGCTTCTTTCTTAAAACATATGCATGCTCGGCTGAGCGTCCATGTACCTGGGGGACGGGAGGGGGTCCGAGCATTCACCTGATAGGGGTCTAATGTGTACAGTCAGCAACGTTATGGGGGCATCGGGCAAGCGCCCCACATCCCCTCCGCTTGGCTTTAGCGTCCAATCAAGTGCACAGTGCACAGTGCAGGAGCTGCACTACTATCCCTATTTAGCACGGGTTCCAGTTTTGCAGGGTCATACCTGCTGATGGTCTCCCTTTTTAAAACACGCTGTAGTAAGAGAAGGAGATGACTGCAGGGAGCAATGTCGGTGAGTTATCCCCACCCCGTCCTGTGCTCTTCACAGACCAAAGAGAAGTACGAGAAGACCCTGAAGGACCTGGACGGCACCACCCCGCAGTACATGGAGAACATGGAGCAGGTGTTTGAGCAGTGCCAGCAGTTCGAGGATAAGAGACTCCGCTTCTTCCGGGATCTGCTGCTCGACGTGGAGAAGCATCTGGATCTGTCCAATCTGGATGGGTGAGATCTCAGCATTGGTTCCATGGAGGGGGCGTCAAGACTGGATGGAGGAAATGTAGATGGATGGATTGGATGGGGGAAGGGGGGGGGGGGTAGGATGGATTGGGTAGGGGGCTAGGATGGATTGGATAGGGGGGGGGGGAGGATGGATTGGATAGGGGGGGGAGGATGGATTGGATAGGGCGGGGGGGAGGATGGATTGGATAGGGCGGGGGGGAGCATGGATTGGATAGGGGGGGGGGAGGATGGATTGGATAGGGGGGGAGGATGGATTGGATAGGGGGGGGGGAAGGATGGATTGGATAGGGGGGGGGAAGGATGGACTGGATAGGGGGGGGGAAGGATGGACTGGATAGGGGGGGGGAAGGATGGACTGGATAGGGGGGGGGGAAGGATGGACTGGATAGGGGGGGGGGGAGGATGGACTGGATAGGGGGGGGAAGGATGGACTGGATAGGGGGGGATGGATTGGGTAGGGGGGAGGATGGCTTGGGTAGGGGGGGAGGATGGATTGGGGGGGGGGGGAAGGATGGATTGGGTAGGGGGGGCGAAGGAAGGATGGATTGGGTAGGGGGGGGGAGGATGGATTGGATAGGGGGTGGGAGGATGGATTGGATAGGGGGTGGGAGGATGGATTGGATGGGGGGGAGGATGGATTGGATAGGGGGGGAGGATGGATTGGATGGGGGGGGAGGATGGATTGGATGGGGGGGGAGGATGGATTGGATAGGGGGGGTGGAGGATGGATTGGATAGGGGGGGGGGAGGATGGATTGGATAGGGGGGGATGGATGGATTGGATATGGGGGGGGGGGATGGATTGGATGGGGGGGTGGGATGAATTGGATGGGGGGGATACAGAGAGATGTAGACACAGAACAGGATGGCATCTCCTATGACATCACATGTAATAAAAGCTTTGTATTCTTTGTAGCTTTGTCAGGGGAGGCTGCTCCTCCGTAGACTCCTCACATAGAACGTGCAGCGAGCGCAGCCTCATTGCTGATAGTCTTCGCCCTCTTCCACTTTCCTGTGACCGTATTGATTAATTTCCATATTGAAGGCTCCCTGGGGGGGGATATATAAAGACCCTAAAACCTCCTTTTGTATAAATGTGCACTTGATTTATCCTTCAGTGATATATGGCGGCACTAATTAGGCTGACTGCAATGTGAAATGACATATTGGACGTGTCATTGCTTGTTTCCTCTCCCTGCTCCCAGTTATTCCAGTATATACAGAGACCTGGATTACGCCATCAAGTCGGCCGACGTCCTGGAAGACCTGAAATGGTTCAAGAACAATCACGGCCCCGGCATGTCCATGAACTGGCCTCAGTTCGAGGTGAGGAGGGACGATTATGGATGGACATCCGATGTTTTTATATGGGCTGGAGTGGGGGCAGGGGTTGAAGAGGTGGGGGTTCGGCTGTTTGGGGAAGAGGTAACGGGGGGCTCGGGTCTCTGCTGAGTATTACACGATCCAGGCCTTCGTTACACCAATCTGTCAGCAGTGCAGAGGATTTAAGGCCGGAGCAGTGGCGCCCTCCCCCTGAGGATGGCCACTGCTGGGTATGACATTGCTGACCGCAGCATATCTCTATATACCAGGCTGTTACGTGTATGCACTGTTAATATTTCTCCTCCTGTCTCTCCTGCCTTCCATGACGTGAGGATGAAGTAAGTAACGTCTTGCGGTCCTCTCTTCCGGTGTTTGCAGTCGTCTGTTGCTCGCATGTTTCATTTTTTGTGCGCGGGTTCCTATGTAGGCTGTGTCTATGGTCAATTAAAGGGGTTCTCCAGAAATAGGATGGGTCATCAATATCAGATTGGTGGGGGGCTGACACCCGGCACCCCCCACTCATCAGCTGTAGTAAGTTTATCTGAGCCATACACTAGGTAGTGGCCATTCTTGGGTACTGCAGCTCAGCTCCTACTAAAGTGAATGGGACCTGAGCTGCAGTACCTAAGATGACCACCACATGACAGACAGTACAGCGCTATACACTAGGTAGTGGCCATTCTTGGGTACTGCAGCTCGGCTCCTATCAACGTGAATGGGACCTGAGCTGCAATACTGGAGATGGCCACTACATGGCAGACAGTAAAGCGCCATGCACTAGGTAGTGGCCATTCTTGGGTACTGCAGCTCGGCTCCTATTCAAGTGAATGGGATCTGAGCTGCAGTACCTGAGAATGGCCACTACATGGCACTATATTATACGCAGATGCCATAAACTGCTGAGCAGTGAAGGTGTCAGTTGTCAGATCCCCCCCGAAACTATCTGATATCGATGATCTATCCTATTAATCTTGGCCCTGGGCAGGGGTCTTTACTGAATATGGGGGCTGTCCGGGAATAGAAAAAAAAACCACCCAGTAATGGCGCCCCTCCTGTGCACAGGTGATGTCTGGAATTACAGCTCATCCCTGTATTAAATAAATGAGGCTGACATGTAATACCAGATGCTACCAGTGCACGTGAGTGGCGCTGTCTTCTCCCTTTTTCCCCCCAAGACTAATGACTTTCCTATAATATATACAGACTGGCTGGTGTTTGTAGCTCCACATTGTTGAGTGCAAAGGGAAATGTACATTTTTTACACACCGATAGGGATGTAATATCCTCCAGGCGTAGCGCCCCCTGCTGGTGTAACATCACGCCGCACTGGATCTACGTGTTAATGCGATCGCCCTCGTTACATCAATGCTATTTTTCAAGGGCATGTGCGCGCCCCCCCCATCCCCGGGCTCTGCCAGCCCCACTGCTGCCACCCTGTGGTGACCAGCTGTAATAGCAGATGGCTCTATTCTGTGGTGTTCGGTTTTAATATGTAAAAAGCGTTTTTGTGCTGCCGTTTAATGGTGCGTGTAACACGACCGGGAGGCTTCGGGGCCAATTCGCTCAGATTTTGTGTTGCCATGGCAACCTGGGGGCGGCTCGTCCTCGCGCTCGTCACGATCCGGAGCCGCTCTCGTTTCGGGGCCGTCCTCTCTCCCCGCATGATGCATGAACCTCATGATATGGGGAAATGGGAAAAAAAATGGCCGATTGTCTACATTACTTTGTGCACCAGTGCCCCCTGCTGGAGGATGATGTGTACTGCACAGTTGGGCGCTCAACTGCTCTTTGGTTAACCCTTTCTTGTAGGAATGGTCCGCCGACTTAAACCGTACGCTCAGCCGAAGAGAGAACAAAAAGAAGCCCGGAGAGGGGGTCACCCTGACCGGAATCAGCCAGGCGGGCGAGGGGTCTCTGCAGAATAAACACAGCAGGTGGGTCCCCACATTTTCTTTATTCAGGTCACACCATGGCTTATTCCTTCCACTTGTACTGGGGGGTGTCCAAGATTAGAGACAGCGCCACTCCTGACCACAGGTTGTGTCTAGTATTGCAGCTCTGCCGCAGTGACGTGAATGGAGCATAGCTGCAATACCGCACATGACCAATGGTCAGGGGGGGGGGCGCTATTTCTAAAAGTAAACCCTTTTTAATAAGGCTGGCTGGTTCTGAAAACCCCTATGTTTTGAAGCTATTAGATATTATACACATTCAGCGCCCCTGAAATCAGTGCGTCTCCATCCCTGGGTTACAATGGGTGTCATGTAAACCCTCAATTTCCCTGTGGGGGCTCTGCAGGGAGTATTAATACCCCCATTAATTAGAGGGGAGACTCTGATCAGCCCTCTTAGGTGGAGGACCCCTTTAAGATGACTATATTTTGCCTATGATTGATCCTTAAAGGTCTCTGGTACTTTTGCCATTATCCGGATACCGAAGGGGGTCCCTAAAGTAAAGGAGCAGAGATGCAAATTATGCGTTAGTCTTTGTTACTTCGGTGGCGGGAGACCGGACCACACATTAGTCAGGTGGGCGGGATCTGTTAGAGACAGAAGCACCCGCTGGTGGCGTTGGTCCACTTTACTGGGGTGATCCGGGTACAATGGCAGCAGATTTTCTGTCCACTTTTCCCTGAGAGAGGACGGTATGGCTCGGCTGTGATATGGGCACAGCTCCAGCCTCCCCCTTCCTTCCCCGACAGGCAGGTCATACAATGGCGCCCCAATATTTCTCTATGGGATGGTAAAATGCGCCAGGTCTTATGCCACGGTTTTTGGACTCCATGACGGCCGTACCAGGGTAGTGCCAACTTCCTCGATGACCCAGGATGCCGGCATTCGTGTGCCGCCGAGGATTTGTCACTCCCCTGTGCCGGCTGTGGCGGTGTATAAAGTGTGCGCCCCTGTATGTGATGCGTTGCTGGTTTGATGTGCCTGCTCTCTTCTTCCCACATAGCCATCTTAGCGTCCAGTCAGTGCAGTCCACACAGTCCAGTCCCAACCCGTTTGAGGACGAGGAGGAGACGAACAATATCATTGAGAAGGAGGACAGTAAAACGAAAAAGTTGGTGACTCCGCTGCTCCCTGTTGTCTCTTCTTGTTGTCTGCACTTGTATGTCCGTAGGGGGCATAGAGCCGCGGAGCGCAACGCATGACTCTACTCCGTCCACTCGCTCTCTCACTAACATTGGTTTCCCCCCTTCTTTATTTTTTCCTTCCAGCACCGGACACTAACCTACCATTTTTCTCTTTATTGTTCTCTATTAACGCCGCTTATTAACTTGGAAACTGGCATGTGGGTGTCTAGGGGCTGTCGACACCTCCGTCTTCACTGGTGGTGGATGAGCACTACCATGCTCGGGTGCTCAGTACTTGTAACTAGTGATGAGCGGGCACTACCATGCTCGGGTGCTCGGTACTGGTAACTAGTAATGAGCGGGCACTACCATGCTCGGTTGCTCTGTACTCGTAACTAGTGATGAGCGGGCACTACCATGCTCGGGTGCTCAGTACTTGTAACTAGTGATGAGCGGGCACTACCATGCTCGGGTGCTCGGTACTGGTAACTAGTAATGAGCGGGCACTACCATGCTCGGTTGCTCTGTACTCGTAACTAGTGATGAGCGGGCACTACCATGCTCGGGTGCTCTGTACTAGTAACTAGTGATGAGCGGGCACTACCATGCTCGGGTGCTCAGTACTCGTAACTAGTGATGAGCGGGCACTACCATGCTCGGGTGCTCGGTGCTTGTAACTAGTGATGAGCGGGCACTACCATGTCACAAACCACCGGGGGGGTCACTCAGAAATCCCCCGCGCTGGCTACCAGTACGTCACAATCGGGGGGTAACAAGTGGGGGTCACCCCTACTTTATACCTCCCGACCGACAGACAGAGCACGTGATGCGCTCTCTAGCGCCCCTCTTATAGTCAGGCCAATTATGGAATTGCCCGACAATAAGCAAGGAGGCCGCTATACTACTTATGCCGATTATTGAAGGGTCCCCGGTGAGAGTAGGGTATATATTCCCCCGACCTCCGCGGGCGGAATATATAAAATCTCCCCGGATCTCACTGGCCTCCCCACAATAATCCTTGGCACAATTCGCTGCCACCAACCGATTTACGGTAACTATTAGCCGAACACACAGACGTGGGATTCAAGATCGAGATAACAGAACAGCCCAAGATTAATTATATAATTTAATCGCCTAAAGCACACTAGAAACTACAATACATACAATAGGGAATCTACAGAATATACAGTTATGTCAGAGTACAGTTACAATCAAAGCATGGGTTACAAACAGGCATACACAGTTCCAGCAGTTACCTTGTTGCGTCTGGCCACAGGGGGGCGCTGTAGACCAGGTTTCCAGGAACTCTCACAGATGTTTCCTACACGTGCCCCCAGCGAGAAGAACCCTGGAAAATGGCCGAAGTAGGGTTATCAACCTGGCCAAATCCAGGTCCCCTCCTACCTTCGTGACCTCACAGGGAGCACTGCTCCACCCCTGGCTTGAGTTATGGACAATATCCCAACATGGAATATGGGCCATAACTTTGCCTGGGAGCGTCGTAGGCGGACGCCAATGCTCTCATTGTGACAGTTATGAATTTAGCTACAGAACGAGGGGACTCATGACCTGTCTGCCAGTTCCCCATCGGCTGATATCACGCCTGGGGCATTTCCCGATGTCCTGCTCCCATAAAAAGGGTGTGCCGGCATCGTCTGCATGCGGAGACACCATTTTTATGGTTGCCATATTTATCGGAAATATGGCTTGCGAGATGTGAACCATTTTTTACTGGAGTCGTTCTGTCTGGCTATTTCCATAGCCTTGCTAATGAGATACAACTCTTGTTACAGGGTGACGGCAGGGAGTCATCCTGTGTCCTTTGTCCTAAAGCCACCTCATTTCCATATCACAGGACATGGCCATGGAGTTTGTTGTTAAACCAGTTGTGTGAAGGAAAGGGGGGGTGACACCAGGAGAGGGCTTCCTGACATACTTGAATATCATGATTTATCGTCATATCTCCGGATTTACCTCACACCTCCCCCCTTTTGAGGGCGCTAGGGGGCAGCACACTCCGGTGTTCCCCCGTGCGCCCGTCCGCGACCTCTCCTTGTCGGGACAGCCCGTCTGCGTTACCGTGGTCACGGCCCCTTTTGTGGCGAATGGTGAAGTTGTATTGCTGGAGCGCAAGGCTCCATCGCAACAATCGCCCATTCGTCCCAGAGACGGTGTGCAACCAGCTGAGGGGATTGTGGTCCGTCTCCACGATGAAGTGGCGCCCGTATAGATAGGGTTGCAGACGCTGCAGGGCCCACACTATGGCCAGGCACTCCTTCTCCATTGTAGAATAGGCCACTTCCCTTGGTAACAGCTTCCTGCTCAGGTACAAGACTGGGTGCTCTTGGCTCGCAGAGTCCACCTGGCTGAGCACCGCACCGAGGCCGAAGTCACTGGTGTCGGTCTGTACTACAAACGGCCGCGTGAAGTCGGCTGCCTGTAGCACGGGCGGGCTGGACAGGGCGTCCTTTAGGGCCCGGAAGGCTGTCTCGCAGTCCATTGTCCAATCGACTGCAGAGGGCAGCTTCTTCTTGGTGAGGTCCGTCAAGGGCTTTGCCAGGCTACTATAGCATGGAACAAACCTCCTATAGTACCCAGCGGTCCCCAAGAAGGACATCACCTGCTTCTTGGTCCTGGGGGTGGGCCAGGATGCGATGGCCTCCACTTTCTCAGGCTCGGGCTTCAGCGTTCCCCCACCTACCCGGTGACCGAGGTACTGGACCTCGCTCATGGCCAGCTGACACTTTCCCGGCTTGATGGTCAAACCTGCCCGGTGGATCCGCCTGAGCACCTGTGCTAGATGCTCTAGGTGGTCCTCCCAGGTGGGACTGAAGACGGCAATGTCATCCAGGTACGCGGCCGCGTACCCTTCAAGTCCCTTGAGCAGGGTGTTGACCATCCGCTGGAAAGTGGCAGGGGCATTCCTCATCCCGAATGGCATCACCGTGGACTCGTACAGTCCAAATGGGGTAATAAAGGCAGAGCGTTCCCTGGCCTTGCGAGTCAGGGGGATCTGCCAATATCCCCGGCTCAGGTCCATGATGGTCAGGTACTGAGCCCCGGCCAACTGATCGAGCAGGTCATCGATGCGTGGCATTGGGTACGCATCGGCGACCGTGACAGCATTGAGCCCCCTGTAGTCCACGCAGAACCGAGTGGTTCGGTCCTTCTTAGGGACGAGGACTACAGGCGAGGCCCAAGCGCTGTTGGATGCCTGGATCACCCCCAGCTCCAGCATCTCGTCAATCTCCTGGCGCATGTGTTGCTGCACCTCCAGGGAGACCCGATATGCTGAACGCCGGATCGGGGGATGATCCCCAGTGTCCACGTGATGGACAGCCAAGTCAGTCCTTCCGGGCTGGTTGGTAAACAACCCCCGGAAGGGGTGTAGGGTGGCCCACAGCTGGGACCGTTGGTCCTCCAAGAGCTGGTGGCCAACCTCCACATCCTCAATGGATCCGCCTGCCCTAACCTGGGCTAGCATATCCAAGAGGGTTTCCGCTTCTCCCTCCTCGGGCAGGTTGCACACGGGGAGCGCACATGCCTCCCGCTCATGATGTGCCTTCATCATGTTCACATGGAAGGGCTTCCGCCTTCCACGGGCAGGGTCCAGGGTGACCAGGTACGTCACAGGGTTGAGCTGCTGGTACACGAGGTATGGGCCTTCCCAGGCTGCCTGAAGCTTGTCCTGTGGTACGGGGACCAGTACCCACACCTCTTGACCCACTTGGTAGGTCCTCTCACAAGCGTTCTGGTCGTACCAACGCTTCTGATCGGCCTGGGCTTGAGCCATATTGTCGTGTACCAGTTGCGTCAAGGCCTGCATTTTGTCCCGGAAGCGCATGACATACTCGATAACCGACACTCCAGGGGTGGCCAAATCCCCTTCCCAAGCCTCTTTCACCAGAGCCAGGGGGCCCCGCACACGTCGCCCGTACAGGAGCTCAAACGGTGAGAATCCTGTTGAGGCCTGTGGAACCTCCCGGTAAGCAAATAACAGGTGTGGGAGATACCGCTCCCAGTCACGCCCATGGGAGTCGACCAACATCTTAAGCATCTGCTTTAAGGTGCCATTGAACCGCTCGCACAGGCCATTAGTCTGTGGATGGTACGGGCTGGCCACCAGATGTCGCACCTGGACTTGCTTACAGAGGGCCTCCATCAGCTGGGACATGAATTGGGTCCCCCGGTCAGTGAGCATTTCCTGGGGAAAACCCACTCGGGAGAAAATCTCCAGCAATGCGGTGGCCACCTTGTCAGCCCGAATGGACGACAAGGCCACTGCTTCTGGGTACCGGGTGGCATAGTCCACTACCGTCAGTATGAAGCGTTTCCCGGAGCTGCTGGGGATGGCCAGCGGGCCGACCAGATCCACAGCCACCCTCCTGAAAGGCTCATCGATGATTGGCAGAGATACCAGTGGGGCTTTGGGGTGTGGCCCCGCCTTCCCCACTCTCTGACAGGTTTCACACGAACGGCAGTAGGCAGCCACATCGGCCCCCATTTTTGGCCAGTAGAAATGCTGGTTTAACCTGGCCTTGGTCTTAGCGATCCCTAGGTGTCCGGCCATCGGAATCTCATGTGCGATCCGCAACAACTCCGTCCGGAACGGATAGGGTACCACCAACTGTCGGTCCCTGGGCCACGCCTCCGGTGAACCCTGCTGGACCGTGGCCCGGTACAGCCGTCCTTGGTCCCAGACCACTCGCTCCGGGTCCGAGTCCGAGGGAGGCTGTGCCGCCTGCTCCTTTAGAGCTTTCAGGCTGTCGTCAGCTTCTAACGCTGCCTGAAACCCCTGACCAGATGTGGCCAGAATCGACGAGACTGTCACATCTTCGGTCAGTACCCCGGGACCTGTGTCCTGGCCTCCACCTGACTCGGCTGCCACTTGGTCAGAAGGGGAAGAGCTATCGGACCTCCGGGAGGCCCCTTGGCTTCCAGCACTCCCACTGCGGGTGACAGCGGCCACAGCCGCTGCGACCGTGGGTCGTGCCTGCTCCTCCTCCGTTCCTGACCAAGTCGCCGGTTCAGGCAGACCTACCTGGCTTCCTGACACCCCGGTTGTGGGGGAACCATGCACCGAGATCTTACCTGGGAGCACTTCCGCTCCTGGACCGGCCCCAATCTCACCTGCCTGTTCCCCTCCTGCAGCAACAGAACCCCGCTGTGAAATCTCTGGGGACCCCACATTTGCTGTGGTAGCCCCCACCCCACACACTGGTCCTCCCCCTGCAGCACCCTGCTCTCTGCTTATCCCTGCAGAGGGCAGCAGATCCCAGCTCACAGGCTGGTTACTTGTAGAGGCATTGTCACACCTTTCTCTGACCCCCTCCCCTGTCACAGCTGCAGCTGTGTGTGTGTCTATGGTGTCTGTGCAAGCAGAAATATCAGAGTTCACTCCCTCCTCCCTTACATCATTCATAGATAACACATTAACATTGTCAGGAGTCATGTCAGTACGGGCTGAAGGTTCAGCCCTTGGTTGGGGCCCAAACTGGGAGGTTATCTGCCCCAAGTCTGTCCCAAGTAGCACGTTTGCAGGGATCCGATCAGTTACCCCCACCTCCCTCACCCCTCGCCCTGCGCCCCAGTCCACATAAATGTCAGCAACAGGCAGCGCCGGGTCAATGCCTCCAATCCCGGAGACAGCGAGGGTTTTTCCAGGGATCAAGTCTTGGGGGGACACCATCTCAGGCCGCACCAGAGTCACCTCCGAGGCGCTGTCTCGCAGTCCTATGGTCACAGACTGGCCGACGGTGACAGGTTGGAAGCTGTCCAGGGACCTACCACCACCCCCACCCACACAATACACCTTGGGCGGCCCTTGGGACGGGGACGGAGCCGGGGCCTTGGGACGCTGAGGGCACATGGCCTTGAAGTGTCCAGGTAGGTTGCACTGGTGGCACCGTCTTGGCTGTGCCACGGGCCTGGAGAGGGGAGTTGAGGGGGACACCCCCTGCAGTCTAGGGGCAGGTGGGGCAGTCGCAGAGTTCATCTTACCCCCTCTCCAGGTGCTGCTGGTGGCTGCTCTCCTGGCTTCAGGAGCCCGATTGTTGGTGTAGTCATCTGCCAGGGCAGCTGTAGCCGTGGATCCCTTTGGCTTCTGGTCTCGGATGAACTGGCGGAGATCCTCAGGGCAGTTCCACAAGAGTTGCTCCGTGATGAACAAGTCCAGGATCTCCGGTCCGGTGGAAAGCTGCAGGCCTTGGGTCCAGTGGTCGGCAGCTCGGGCAAGTGCCCGCCGGTGGTCAGCCCAGGAGTCCTTTGGTCCCTTCTGCAGCGTCCGGAACTTCTTGCGGTAGGACTCCGGGGTGAGGTTGTACTGTTGGATCAGGGCCCGCTTGATGGTGTCGTAGCCCTGATCCGCCTCAGCAGGCAAGTCCCCAAGGATATCCAGGGCCTTACCCCTTAAACGGGGGGTCAGGTATTTGGCCCACTGGTCCTTGTTCAGATGATGCTGCAAGCAAGTCCGTTCAAAAGCAGTCAAGAAAGAGTCCAAGTCTCCATCCTTCTCCAGCACTGGGAAGTCCTCAACACGGACCTTTGGAAGTTTGGTGTCTGGAAGGTCACGGGTGGCTGATGAGGGCCGGAGCTGAGCTAGCTGCAGCTGGTAGTTACGCTCTGCCTGGCGCTCTTCACGCGCTGCTTGCCGCTCACGCTCGGCCATGAGTTCCTTGTAGCCCTCCCGGTCTCCAGCCTGGCGTAGGGCCATAGCCATTTGAAGAAGGCTATCCGAGCCTCCCAGGCTCGGTGGAATGGCACGTGGTGATCTGCGGCCCGCTGCGGAGCCTGGTGCTTCACTGTCCATTGCAGAGCGGAGGGCTGGCGTCTGGCTCGTTGAGGACCCTTGGGCGAGCTGCTCCTCATCTTGTCCAGCAGTGCCCGGTTGTGCAATGTCCTCTGCAGAGCTGTTTTCTGGCGTCGAGCTCCTGGAGGACTCGTGGACAACCTCCTCATCGTCTCTGGCCTGAGCATCGGCCATTCCTTTGGCTTTGCTCCTGGTGCTCTCAGCCATTCTTGCAGACTTTTGGTCACTGACACAGAACTGACACCTGATGCACCCACACACCTTACAGTATCTGCACTCTGACACTCTAGTGTTGAGCTAGTCTGAAGACCCCAGCAGCCACAGCTGCTGCAGGCAGTCTTTAGTGTCTGGGAGTATGGGTCTCACACTCACACACACTATTATCTCGATCCCACCGCTTGCCACCAATATGTCACAAACCACCGGGGGGGTCACTCAGAAATCCCCCGCGCTGGCTACCAGTACGTCACAATCGGGGGGTAACAAGTGGGGGTCACCCCTACTTTATACCTCCCGACCGACAGACAGAGCACGTGATGCGCTCTCTAGCGCCCCTCTTATAGTCAGGCCAATTATGGAATTGCCCGACAATAAGCAAGGAGGCCGCTATACTACTTATGCCGATTATTGAAGGGTCCCCGGTGAGAGTAGGGTATATATTCCCCCGACCTCCGCGGGCGGAATATATAAAATCTCCCCGGATCTCACTGGCCTCCCCACAATAATCCTTGGCACAATTCGCTGCCACCAACCGATTTACGGTAACTATTAGCCGAACACACAGACGTGGGATTCAAGATCGAGATAACAGAACAGCCCAAGATTAATTATATAATTTAATCGCCTAAAGCACACTAGAAACTACAATACATACAATAGGGAATCTACAGAATATACAGTTATGTCAGAGTACAGTTACAATCAAAGCATGGGTTACAAACAGGCATACACAGTTCCAGCAGTTACCTTGTTGCGTCTGGCCACAGGGGGGCGCTGTAGACCAGGTTTCCAGGAACTCTCACAGATGTTTCCTACACGTGCCCCCAGCGAGAAGAACCCTGGAAAATGGCCGAAGTAGGGTTATCAACCTGGCCAAATCCAGGTCCCCTCCTACCTTCGTGACCTCACAGGGAGCACTGCTCCACCCCTGGCTTGAGTTATGGACAATATCCCAACATGGAATATGGGCCATAACTTTGCCTGGGAGCGTCGTAGGCGGACGCCAATGCTCTCATTGTGACAGTTATGAATTTAGCTACAGAACGAGGGGACTCATGACCTGTCTGCCAGTTCCCCATCGGCTGATATCACGCCTGGGGCATTTCCCGATGTCCTGCTCCCATAAAAAGGGTGTGCCGGCATCGTCTGCATGCGGAGACACCATTTTTATGGTTGCCATATTTATCGGAAATATGGCTTGCGAGATGTGAACCATTTTTTACTGGAGTCGTTCTGTCTGGCTATTTCCATAGCCTTGCTAATGAGATACAACTCTTGTTACAGGGTGACGGCAGGGAGTCATCCTGTGTCCTTTGTCCTAAAGCCACCTCATTTCCATATCACAGGACATGGCCATGGAGTTTGTTGTTAAACCAGTTGTGTGAAGGAAAGGGGGGGTGACACCAGGAGAGGGCTTCCTGACATACTTGAATATCATGATTTATCGTCATATCTCCGGATTTACCTCACAGCGCCAGGTCTTATGCCACGGTTTTTGGACTCCATGACGGCCGTACCAGGGTAGTGCCAACTTCCTCGATGACCCAGGATGCCGGCATTCGTGTGCCGCCGAGGATTTGTCACTCCCCTGTGCCGGCTGTGGCGGTGTATAAAGTGTGCGCCCCTGTATGTGATGCGTTGCTGGTTTGATGTGCCTGCTCTCTTCTTCCCACATAGCCATCTTAGCGTCCAGTCAGTGCAGTCCACACAGTCCAGTCCCAACCCGTTTGAGGACGAGGAGGAGACGAACAATATCATTGAGAAGGAGGACAGTAAAACGAAAAAGTTGGTGACTCCGCTGCTCCCTGTTGTCTCTTCTTGTTGTCTGCACTTGTATGTCCGTAGGGGGCATAGAGCCGCGGAGCGCAACGCATGACTCTACTCCGTCCACTCGCTCTCTCACTAACATTGGTTTCCCCCCTTCTTTATTTTTTCCTTCCAGCACCGGACACTAACCTACCATTTTTCTCTTTATTGTTCTCTATTAACGCCGCTTATTAACTTGGAAACTGGCATGTGGGTGTCTAGGGGCTGTCGACACCTCCGTCTTCACTGGTGGTGGATGAGCACTACCATGCTCGGGTGCTCAGTACTTGTAACTAGTGATGAGCGGGCACTACCATGCTCGGGTGCTCGGTACTGGTAACTAGTAATGAGCGGGCACTACCATGCTCGGTTGCTCTGTACTCGTAACTAGTGATGAGCGGGCACTACCATGCTCGGGTGCTCAGTACTTGTAACTAGTGATGAGCGGGCACTACCATGCTCGGGTGCTCGGTACTGGTAACTAGTAATGAGCGGGCACTACCATGCTCGGTTGCTCTGTACTCGTAACTAGTGATGAGCGGGCACTACCATGCTCGGGTGCTCTGTACTAGTAACTAGTGATGAGCGGGCACTACCATGCTCGGGTGCTCAGTACTCGTAACTAGTGATGAGCGGGCACTACCATGCTCGGGTGCTCAGTACTTGTTACTAGAGATGAGCGGGCACTACCATGCTCGGGTGCTCGGTGCTTGTAACTAGTGATGAGCGGGCACTACCATGCTCGGGTGCTCAGTACTCGTAACTAGTGATGAGCGGGCACTACCATGCTCGGGTGCTCTGTACTGGTAACTAGTGATGAGCGGGCACTACCATGCTCAGGTGCTCTGTACTAGTAACTAGTGATGAGCGGGCACTATCATGCTCGGGTGCTCTGTACTAGTAACTAGTGATGAGTGGGCACTACCATGCTCGGTTGCTCTGTACTCGTAACTAGTGATGAGCGGGCACTACCATGCTCTGTTGCTCTGTACTCGTAACTAGTGATGAGCGGGCACTACCATGCTCGGGTGCTCTGTACTAGTAACTAGTGATGAGCGGGCACTACCATGCTCGGGTGCTCAGTACTCGTAACTAGTGATGAGCGGGCACTACCATGCTCGGGTGCTCAGTACTCGTAACTAGTGATGAGCGGGCACTACCATGCTCGGGTGCTCAGTACTCGTAACTAGTGATGAGCGGGCACTACCATGCTCGGGTGCTCAGTACTCGTAACTAGTGATGAGCGGGCACTACCATGCTCGGGTGCTCAGTACTCGTAACTAGTGATGAACGAGCACTACTATAGCATGGTAGTGCCCGCTCTACACTAGTCTCCATTTTTGGGCAGTTATAGGTATTCTACCCCATTGTGTTCACACAGGTTGTAGTTTAAGAAACAGCACCACCCCTGATCAACAGGTGGCATGTGGTATTGCAGTTCATCTTTTTATTCACTTTTATTGGAGATAGTCCAGAGTTCCTTATATTAAAGGGAACCGGTCACCAGATTTGGTGACTATAAGCTGCGGCCACCACCAGTGAGCCCCTATATTCTGCTTTCCAGAATACTGTATATAAGGGCCCAGGCCGCTCTGTATATTGGAAAAAACACTTTTATTATACTCACCTAGGGACCGGTTCGGTCCGATGAGTGTCTCTGCTCTGCGGCAATCGTCGTCCTTCTTCTTCGCAGTCCAGTGTGCATGACGTCATCCGCACTGGCTGACATTAAGGTTCCTGCGCAGGCGCACTTCTCTCTGCACTGCTGAGGGCAGATCAAAGTATGATAATGCTCAGGTATGAGGAAAGGTTAAAGACCGCCCGCGCATGCGCACTATACCGTACTTTGATCTGCCCTGAGCAGCGCAGATCGAAGTGCGCGTGCGCAGGACCTCAATGCAGGGTAGTGTGGATGACGTAGGACGCGTCATGCACACTGCCTCAGTGAGGAGGCGCCGGACCGGAGAGCGGCGTCTCCCACGGGACCGGCCGGAGAGCGGCATCTCCCATTGGACCGGACCGCCCCCTAGATGAATATAGTAAAGGTGTTTTTTTCTACATTCTACAGAGTGGACTGGGCTCTTATACACAGTATTCTAGAATACTGTATATAAGAGCTCACCGGTGGTGGCTGCACTTTTGAAAACAAAATTTGGGATGTCTAGTCCCTGCCACCATTACCCACCCACTTGGTGTCCATTTTGGAGCCAGGAATATTGGGTCTATTGGGAAGTATACGGTTGGTATATGCAGTATATATGTATATACCCGTGTTGCTTCCGGGATTGAATACCTTTTAGTCCCACGTTGGAGTCACTAGGCACCGAGCACTACTTTTTCCTATATTGGTGGCTCTGTTTTTAAAATTGGAACTTTTGTCTACTGTGTAGATAATTTAGCCGTTATTCTGCGCTGACTTTTCTCCTCCAGTAGGGGGCAGTCATTACCGCAGCCAGTCCTAACCATTCCTGTAGCGGCTGACTCTTAGGCACGCGCCGCAGTCACTTAACCAACCTCGTTGTTTTTATCCGCAAGGCTGTCCCCCTTCCTTTTTGTGTCCAGGTATACAGATTCTTACCCATCATTGTCTTGTATTTCAGCGTCAGCAGCTACGAGAAGAGTTACCCCACCGAGTGGTCCGATGACGAGTCCAACAACCCCTTCACCACCAACGACGCCAACGGGGACAGCAACCCGTTTGATGAAGAGGCTGCTGCCGGAGCGGAGGTCCGGGTCCGAGCACTGTACGACTACGACGGGCAAGAGACCGATGAGCTCAGCTTCAAAGCTGGTAAGGAGGGGGACCATGCCGGTCAGCAGTGATTTACAAGGGAGGTAGTAAAGAATAATGGAAGGGTAAAGCAGGGCGAGTCGTGTGGTGCCTTTTTTTAATAATTTAAAGGGGTTGTCTCATAAAACACGTATCGATAGGTGTTTATTATCTTTTGGAGTCCGGTTGCTGGATAACCCACCGGTCGCAAGAACAAGAGTCCCAAATTGTCCAGTTGGTACTGAGCATGTGCGACCACTGCTCTATTCACTGTCGTCTGCACATGCTCAGTACCTAAGTATCCGGCCATCACACCAAGATTAAATCCATCTATCCTGTGATTAGGCGATAAATGTTCTTTATTATTTAAAGATTTGTCTCTATGAAATCCATAGGATGGGGATATATCATGATTTATTGGCTACCAAAGACCTGGCCTGTCCTCTCACTGTCATTTGTTAGGGCTAGTTGGTTTGCAAAAAGACTTCCTCTAGGTGTGGTGGTTGTTGTTGTTTTAGGCACCAATCATTCAGAATGGAGCAGAGCTGCAGTGTAAAGCATCAGCAGAGGGCAATGTTAGGCGCTCAACTAATCTATAGTTATGAGTTTTAGCTTGAGTCTTTTAAATAACAAGACCAACCTGTAAAAGTTATAAAGCTATCCCTCTGTATCGGTCCCTCTATCGGTCCCTTGGTCCCTCTATCGGTCCCTCGGTCCCTCTATCGGTCCCTCTGTCCCTCTGTCGGTCCCTCTGTCGGTCCCTCTGTCGGTCCCTCTGTCGGTCCCTCTGTCGGTCCCTCTGTCGGTCCCTCTGTCGGTCCCTCTGTCGGTCCCTCTATATATTCTCTTTTTAAATTGTGAGTTAATGGAGGATCCTCATTGCTTGGCAAGACTAGAATGCAGTAATAAAAAGTATCTCTCTGGATGACCTTCCTCTGCTGTCCTGCATTACACCACACCTCACTGATTTGAATGCACAGCGTGTAATACTCCATCCTTCCTGCGGGGGCAGTGCAGGGAAACTGAACACTTTATTGCAGGACTTCCTCACTGATCGCTGATGATCTCCGTAAGGAGGACACTTTCTTATCAACCCATTGTCAAGTAGGAATTGCCCAAAGCGGAAAACCCCTTTTCAGCCCCTATAGATGCATAATATGACCCATCACTTTTTTTTTTTTTTTTTTCTTTTTTTAATTTTTAGGAGAAGAGCTGACAAAAATAGAAGATGAAGACGAACAAGGCTGGTGCAAAGGGCGTCTGGACGGTGGCCAAGTGGGCTTGTACCCTGCAAACTACGTGGAGCCCGTGCAGTGACGCAGGAGCGCCGTCCTCCCCCCGCCTCTAGCGCGCACCTAGTTCTCGTAATAACCTGTAATCTCGTCACTGGGATGAGCTGAATGCGACATAACCTTGTAAATATTACAATGTAAGGAAGATGCGGTTGACACTAGGAATGACTTTGCATACATTCGGTAGAACTGGGAATCTTGATGTTTTTGTTTTTTTTTATTTTATTTTATTTTTATTTTTTTCTCCCTCATTTTCAAAGTTTAGACACAGTCCCCTTAGCGGCAGCTGTCCTTACTTTTGGAAGGGACCCATTTTTTTTTTTTTTTTTTTGTGCAAAATCAGCACCTTTAAGAAATGGTCCTGCTTATTTTCTTGCTGTAAATTTTTTTTTTTTTTGTTTTCCTTTTTTATTCCATTTAATATAATTTTATCGGTCGCTGTTGTGGACCGGTGCCTTGCATTGATCCTGCGCATTCATGTATCCATATGACTTGTTTAGAAGTGACCTTTTTTCTGTAATGTGGAATATATATTTTTTTAAGATTTGCAGTTCTGTTTTTTTTTTTTTTTAATAAGAATCTTGTCTAATTTAATGCTGGGGTTAGATATTTTTTTTTCTTTTTTTTTTTTTATATTTTTTCTTTTATGTTCTTTTTATAGTATTTTTCATTTATTTTTTCTTTCTTTTTTTTCCTTTCATTTATTTTTTTTATATTCTGTTTTATTTTTCATATTTTTTTCCTTTATTTTCTTATTTTTTTTTCTTTTTTTATATTTTAATTTTTTTTTATTCTTTGTTTTTTTATTTTTTCTAATTTTTTTTTTTTCCATTTTATATTTTTTCTTCTAATTTTTTTTTTTTTTTAATTCTTCTTTTTTTTTTCCTTTTTTTTTCTACTTAGATTATTTTTTTTCTTTCCCCAGCAAGATGGATCACCGCTCCTCCTCCATGATAAAAAAAAATCTCTAAATTATAAGATCGGGTTTTATCACAACCATGTGACTCCGTATATTTAAAGAAAAAAACAAAATATATATTAAAGAAAAAAAGAAAAATTAAAAAAAATAATAAAGTTAACCCTAGCGGATAGTACTATAGTATTGTATTTAATAAAGGCTGTTACAATAAATTGTGGCAGAGCTTCAAAACCTAAATTTGGGTCATTGACCACCAAAATAAAGTAAAAGTTTTAACTTATAATTTTTTATTTTTTTATTTTTTTATTTTTTTCATTTAGTATTTGAATCAATTATATTCCAACCTTAATAGATCAAAACTTGGGACTATTTTCTGGTATTTAACTCTTTCTTCTCACCTCACATTCCCTCGTGTGTTGTACAGATGATTTGATGATGATGTCTATTTTTATTATTGTAATTTTTGAATTTTTTTTTTTTTTTTAATGTTCTGTCCTGTCCTGTACGGTAAAGCAAACCTCTGATATTAGTCGTAGGCCACTTCCTTGTTGGTCAGAGATAAAGTATTACATGAAAACCTCTATTCCTAGGACCAACCGAGAGCCATGCACCTATTTATTTCGAGCTTGTCATGGTGGGTAAGGGCTTTTTTTTGGGAGGGGGTCGACCTTGGCCTCCCACCTTCTCCGTAGACTTGATGCAGAACAGAGCTGATCTAGTTACATCCAAATGGCTACATATGTGTCAAGACTTTCTTCATGTCGTCATCTACTGTACAAGTAGCCAAACGCTGTGTTTAGAGTAATGTGCGTTTGTGTCTATATGGAAAAAAAATAATAAAAAAAAAAATCTACATATTTATGCCTCTATATATAATATAGATATATAAACCATTGACTATACCGGAGAGAATACTTTTAAAAAAAAAAAAAAAACAAAGCGCATGTCGTCTCGTGGATTTCATGACAGACTATGCTTGAAGACTGTTATCGACTCTAGATCCTTCCATCCTCCCTAGTTTTGGCTGTATCATAGTCTTACAAGTATTCTGTGATTCTGGAAAAACCTTTTAAAAATTGAAAAAAAAAATACAAAAAAAAATTAGTAATAAACTAAGGAAAAAAATAAAGTGTCGTGAATACGTAACTTTGGAAATTTGGTGACCTCCGTAAGCTTCTTCTTCTCAGTCCTGTGTGGATTTCTCGTAGCGAAACACTGTAAAAACCGTCTTCCACAACGTCTCGGAGAACGAGAATCTGGGGCGGTGGCACCTGCGGAGTTGGTCTTCTCGGAAGGAGGCGGTGACTTCTTACCTCGGTGCCACGAGTCCGGATGGTTGAGTAATGACCAGGGCCTAACTGATCTGGTGGATCCCGTGGTGTGCAGAGTAGATCCCTTGTTTTTCGTGCTCCGTCGTCCTCTTCCCTGCCCCCACCTTTTCTGTATGGAACCGGCACGAGAGGCCTCCTGGTTTATAATGATGTGTTGTCGATTAGTTTCTAATGCGATTTGTTGAGGAAAGTCTTTACTGCATATACTATAGCACAAATAACTGTACACAAAGCTGATTTGTGGGATTTCGGGTAAGTTGTGCCACACCAGGAATCTTTGGCTGTTATCCTATGAAAAGAATACAAATATATTTTATTGGAATTCTCCGGTGTTTTTGTGTGTTTATTTTCTATTTTTTTATTTTATTTTATGCAGGGTTACACCGACACACACTGTATGGGTTTACATTCCCGTTACCACTCATAGACTCTGGCCTTACACCTTGTCACAGAAGCCTGTCGACTAGTCATGTCCATAATTTAAAGGGGTTTTCCGACCTCAAACTTTAGTTTATTTTAAAAGCTAATCTGTGCTGCCTTATAATTTAAAAGACTCACACAATGTTTTTTTTATTGTTGGGTTTATTTTTTTTACGTTATGTCCCCTGGAGTTTGGCTTTGGTGCCGCCATTTTGAATGTTTACTTTTCTTTTTGTGTCAAGGCAGCTTCCTGTTTTTATTTTTTTTATTTTTTTTTTTCCAGCCAACAGAAAAATGTTGCTTCCTGGTATCAAATATGTTGGCTGTGGCCCTGCCCCTTCTGGTCACATGAGTATGACATCAGCACAGGTCCTTCTAGCCACTTAATAAAACGATTCTTGTTATGATGCAGTGACAGAGGAGGATCAGAAAAAGGACAAAAACTAGGAAACCCAGAATGTACCAGAGTGGTTGGAATCTCAGCGAACTGCAGACCTACCACTAAGGCCAGTTTCACACATCCTTCTTTTTGCCGGTTTGGTGGATCCGGCGGGCTCCCGTACAGTGAATACAGTACAATGACAGCGCAACAAGCGCGGTCACATGCTGTCATGTGACCCGGAAGTTACAGCGCTGTCATTGTACTGTATTCACTGTACGGGATCGCGCCAGATCCGCCAAACCGGCAAAAAGAAGGATGGGTGAAACTGGCCTTACACACAGAAGTAGCCATGGGCCGTGCCTACGATGACCTGGTCGCCTTGACACAACCGGAGAACTAATTATTCCTACAGAGAGAAATTAAGGAAAGGCTAATCTGCCTCGGAGCAGTCCCTAAAGATATAGATAGCCCCCCAGAGATAAAGATTACGGTGATGTCAGAAAACACAATACACAGGTAGAAAACAGTTTGAGCCTCATCTTTACTGAATCTATCTAAATAGGAAAGGACAGAAAAGAGCACTGTCTGCAGCCGTGCAATACCCTAGAAAAAGAACAAACAACGCCTGATATGGAAAAATACTGAGCCCACACGGACTCTCCCCCACTATATCAGTACTCAGGTGTTACTGGGATCCAAACAAATACTAATATAGTGGAGGGACTGAAATTAGTACCAAGCATGACAAAACAAAATACATAGCAGAATATGGAGCAAGTTACACAAACATAAGTCTTTGTACCTAAACAGAAAAACAATCAGAAGGTGGAAACCACCAGCAGAGGTACAAGGACCAAACTTATCTGAAAGGAGTTTTGGTAGACATAGAAAGAAGTGCTGGCTTCAGAATGTCCTTACAACATTGAGCACGGTTGAGAACCATTGAGAACACTACTCAGTTATATAGGCCCAGTCAGAAGAACCTGATTGCCAATCATCCCCAGCTGTCTGGTTTCTATTCAGCAAGCAAACTTCACCACCAGCACTCACCACAAGAGGGAGCCCCCAACTGGAACCTAGTCTAAACGTATTCACAACAGATTCTATTAGTATTAGCATAAATAACGGGAAGAAGGGACAGGCAGGGGGGCGGGAACCACTATGAATACCCCCTCAACCCCCAGCTATCAGCTAATCGGCAGCTGCTGCCATTCAAAAAGCTGCTCATTTTACAAACTTTACTTGCTTGTGTTTCAAAACCTATACATCCTAGCTGACCACTAAAGGTATGTATAGAATCAGCCTGATAGTGCCAGTATAGCACTGGCTTTAGGTTATATAGGAAAAACTTGATGATTGGTGCTCTTTAAGTGGGATAGAGACAGGTAGAGACACAGACCTCCAAGTCTAATGCATAGCCTTAGAATTACGTAATGATTTTCTGACTGCAGTCACCACTAGAGGGGCGCTCATTTATAATCAAGTTCAATAAATAACAGTGCTGTGAGCTCCCTCTAGTGGTGACTACAGGCAAAAATTGTTTGTGTCAGGGCAGGGGATTATGAAATTATGGCTGTCATTATTAGGTGGAGGATGATCATTACCCCCCCCCCCCCCTCCCTCCACTATGTTATAAGTGTGAAGAAACAAGGGCTGTAGAAACAAGGGATTTCAGGCATCCTACTATCCTCACAACTGCTGGGGTATGTGGCAAGAGGTGGTAGTATAAGACGTGGTAGCATTACTTTCTTCAACCACCTTTCTTCTATAGCTGCTGCAAATACCAACCTGCTGTGGAGGATGTGGTGCAACTATTACATAGGTAACCATTCATCCCAATGTGTGTGGCCTCCCCCAGCATAGTATGCACATTCTTACAATAAAACAAGAGACACTTTGGTCGGTCTTTCCTCCCATGTTGTCAATTTCAGTAGAGGTACAGTGTGATACAAAAAAAAATATTTTTAATTAAGAATTCTGGCCACTCCTTATCTGTATACTGAAAGCTGATTGGTTAGCCATCTGACCCAGGATTTATTGCTGAACAAAAGAATCTGACTTGATCAGAACAGACATGGGCTCATTACCATTTTAACGCCGCCCATTGGACTCGTCACGGCTTCAACTCCGCCCTTTGGACTCGGGGCATCAACTCCGCCCTTTGGACTCGTCGGGGCTTCAACTCTGCCCTTTGGACTCGTCGGGACTTCAACTCTGCCCTTTGGACTCGTCGGGGCTTCAACTCTGCCCTTTGGACTCGTCGGGGCTTCAACTCTGCCCTTTGGACTCGTCGGGGCTTCAACTCCGCCCTTTGGACTCGTCGGGGCTTCAACTCCGCCCTTTGGACTCGTCGGGGCTTCAACTCCGCCCTTTGGACTCGTCGGGGCTTCAACTCCGCCCTTTGGACTCGTCGGGGCATCAACTCTGCCCTTTGGACTCGTCGGGGCATCAACTCTGCCCTTTGGACTCGTCGGGGCCTCAACTCTGCCCTTTGGACTCGTCGGGGCCTCAACTCTGCCCTTTGGACTTGTCGGGGCCTCAACTCTGCCCTTTGGACTTGTCGGGGCCTCAACTCTGCCCTTTGGACTTGTCGGGGCATCAACTCTGCCCTTTGGACTCGTCGGGGCATCAACTCTGCCCTTTTGGACTCGTCGGGGCATCAACTCCGCCCTTTTGGACTCGTCGAGGTATCAACTCCGCCCTTTTGGACTCGTCGGGGCATCAACTCCGCCCTTTTGGACTCGTCGAGGTATCAACTCCGCCCTTTTGGACTCGTCGGGACTTCAACTCCGCCCTTTGGACTCATCAGGAATTTGATGGTTTCTGTACTCGGCAGTAGTGAGCAAATGGTTCTTTAGAAGAAGAAAAAAAAAAGCGTTCAAGTTTGTTTTGCAGATAAAACTCACATGCCGATGAATAGGTCAGTGAGATAATGCTTTTATTAATTTGGCCTGGTGTATCAACCTGTCGAGCCTCCTTGGTTGGTGAACCTCTGCCCTAATTATAGGTTTCTAATGTACAGTCACCTAATGTCTTCCATTCTGTGTCACTTCTCGTAAGCTCCCCTCACAAGTCCCTGTTTCCGGTACACGTTCTGTCCATTATCACTCATACTGGAGATATGGTCACACACAGACTAATTAAAATCAGTGGCGATCATGACACACCCACGTGTTTTCACATTTATCGTATGTCTATGTAAACCACCTGGGGGCTTGTATTATTAAGTTTGGAATGTCCATGGTTATTTGGCACTTCCCAGCCTGAAAATGGCAGCCTGTAGCCACCCTAAAAGTGGTGCATCTATTAGATGTGCCAATTCTGATGCTGAACCTGCCTCTTCCTGATTGGCCTGGTGCGGTTGCAATCTGGGAAATGGTTTATGGGGTTGATGCCAGCTGTGAATTAACAGCTGGCATCAAGCCCTGGTGTTAATAATAATGGGGGGGGGGGTATCATACTCCATCACTAACCCAGTAGATATAAATAGAAAAAAAAAAATATTTAAGAAGACACTTCACTGACACAAGCCACTGACACGTTCATCAATTTATATATTAAAAAAAAGCCTTGATGTTCTGACGTAATCCACATGGAGGTCCCATGAATTCCACAAAAGCGAACTTGAAAGACATATAAAGAGAGAAATAAAGACAGGACATAGTCCATTGTTCACCAGTTTATTCCCAAAAGAACCACAAGCAGCTCCGACGTAATCCACGTGGAGGTCCCACGATGTCCGACTCGCACAGCATATGGAGCAGGGTCAGAGAACAAACTCCATAGGCTTGAACAGCAGCCACTGCTGTGTCTCGTGCTACTTTCTGGGGGACTGGTGCAGTGACCTCATGACGTCACCGCAGTTTACTGCTGTCAGCCGTTCTCACATAGCACAGCATGAGAGCTGGCAAGGTGTGCTGTTCCAGCCTATGGGGTTCGTTCTCTGAACTTTATCCATATACTGAGTGGGGGAACGTCGAGGAACCTCCATGTGAATTATGTTGAAAAGGCTTTTTTGATTATTGTTTTTAATAAATTGGTGAGTGAGGGTGTGGTTTTTGTTGTTTTTTTTTTTGTATTTTCATCACCTGGTTAGTAATGCGGGTGTTTGATAGATGCCTATCCATTACTAACCCAAATGCGTGATGTCAGCTGTCAATTCACAGCTGGCATCAACCCCATAAACTATTACCTTAATTGCCACCCCACCAGGGCAATCCAAAAGAGACCCCTAAAGTGCCAGAATTAGTGCATCTAATGAATGCGTCACTTCTGAGGTGGCTGCAGGCTGCAATTTTTAGCCTGGGGAGGGCCCAATAACCAGAGCCTATGTCATTCTTTCCCTTTATTTATTCTGCTAAATAGCTTGTACAGCTATGTCATTTTCTAGCTTTGCACATCTTTTACACATAAATTTATTTCATGATTATGCATTTTTTTCAGTACTGGTCCCACGGATGGAAAAAACGGACTTGTGAAATGGGCCTAAAAGAGGGGCTTCCCATAATTCCATCTCCAAAATGGCTGCCCAAGCGTCATGGGGAGTACTGTGATGGAACTGCCCCTTCCCTGAATTTCTTGCCTCTGTGGATGCAACGCAGCTCTGTTGACATTGCTGCTTGCCTAAACTATTGGAAAGGCAACGAAGATTCCACAGTGCTCCCCATGACATGGGCGGATTTTGGGGGCACTGAAAATGGGGCACCTGGCTGATAGGGTGACAGCAGAAAGGACTAATGTAGGGGTGAAGGGTGACTAAAGGGTTGTCCAGTGAAAACAAGTTACCAAGTATAAACAAGATAGGTAGTAACATATAGATCGGTGGTGTCCGACCGCAGGCGCCTGCAGCGATTGTCAGAAAGGGGCGCTTTGATCTCCATTAGAATGGAGCAGCCGAGCCCATGTTCGACCATAACATCATTGTTTCTGGAGCACCCCACGGGGCCTGGGGGGATACTCGTCGCCGGGCCGGTGAAGGGTCGTGGGATGCCATGGGAGTCCTGCCCGGTTTCATGACCCTGAGGTGTCCACGGAAGAGATGGAGAAGATGATTGTCTAGTGACGCCACCTGCGGTACGCGGCCAGGGATTAGCCGCCGCTGCTGTTGCTGTCCTCCGGGGCGAATGGTTGTAGCAGCAAGGATGGTTTTGCTCCCCACATATGGAACGGGCGTAATGGCCGTTGGCCCCAAAGCGTGGGACGACGGCGCCGGGATCAAAAGGTTGAGTCATATGCGGTTCCAGGTCTTTTACTCACTAGCTTTAGATTGCCCGGGAGGTACCGGTCACCGCCGTGGTGGGCTCCAGCCAATCACGGTTAAGTTAGAGGTAGCCACCGGTATTTGAAAATGTCATTTCCAAATGATGCCCCTTCAGGAGTGAGGAACCCGGGCTGAGCTTCCGCTCCAAGCCGCAGGCCCCGTGAAAAAAGAAGAGAAGAAAGTGGTGTTGTGTCGTCAGAACTGTAGTCCCAACTTGACTGTCGAGAGTGTGTGGTTGCTCCCACTTCTGCCCTAAGTGGTGCCCTCCCCCCAGGTGGTTGTCCTATTGACTGGGAAAGTCCCATGCTTCGTGATAGCCAACCCCCTGTCTACCCTAGTCCAATCCCCACTGAGAAGGCTCCCAAGCTATATGTAAGGTGGAATGTGGAAACACCGGTGATTTACCCTCTCCTTACCCGAGATGAATACTGCACCTTAAATGAGGTGTAGTACCCTGTGGCGACTGAAGCCTCAGGGGTGCCACATTTCCTTTGCTGCTGAGCACTCCACTTTTTGGGCAGCTGCATAGGAAATGAATGGAGCGGAGGTTGAACATACACACTGCGGCTCCATTCATGGGGATGAAAGATCTGATGATCGTGCTGGATGCCACCGATCAATAAGTTATCACCTATTCTATGAACAAGTGATCACTTGTTTCACTGGACAACCCCTTTAACTACCTTAGTACTTCCTCACTCAGCCATCATACAAGGGCTTGAGGATACTACAAATAAGATCCCAGATTAGGGTTACCGCTCATGGAGGGTTTGCAAAAGGTAAGATGATTGTTAACCCATTCATAACATCCTCAACCATTGGGCAGTATTATAATACTGTCCTCTAATAACCTCATCAGGAAATTACATTTTACTTTTAGGATTTATCGGAAACCCACCACAACCCATTCTTGAACACTCGTTTATGGAAGAAGACCCAATTATTAACATTGTGTTCCAGGCAATGGGTCAGAGCTCCCCCCATTACAGTTTGTATGAGCCCCCCCATACACCAATAACACGCCAGATCTAGTTAACTGCCACCATGTTTATGTGGACCACTGGGTGGCAGAGACCTATGCGGTCCCTTCGCTTGCGAATGTTTCCTCCTCTGTGTGTGAGCTATAACTGTTACATTTTTCGGTTGTTTTTTTCAGTATGAGCTATAGTTTTTAGCAATACCATTGTGGCGTCTTATCGCGCTATTCAATTATTTCAGGGGATGTGACCATAAAACAGTGATTATGACTTTTTTTTCCTTCGTTCTGGTGGTTACAGTGTGGTATAAACTGATACTTTATATAGTTTGTACAGTTGCATATATGGCAAATATTCCAGGAAAATTAGGGTTATATATATATAAATATATATATATATATATATATATATATATATATAATTCTTTTTTTTTTTTTATTTAAACATCTCATATTTTAAAAAAATTCTTATTGGTCCTCCATGGGGAACTTGAACTATTGACCTCTTGTACAATACACTCTAATACTATAACATTGAGGTGAATTGTAACATTAATGATTTTTTTTTATGAAGGCCAGCCATGGGCGTCTCCAGTAGGCCCTGAATTGCCATAACAGTAGAATCCAGTAATTATGGGGTGGGGGCCCATAGGGCGCTGAAAGGGATGCCATTCCCCATTTCCAACCTCTTGAGAACAAGGCGAAGAGGAAGACCAGCAACCCGATGGCTTGATGCTAACAAGATTACAGCTGAGAAGACTGGTGGACCTATCTAGGAGGAGAAGACCCTGGTAGACCTCTCTAGACGGAGAAGAGCCTGATGGACCCATCTAGGCAGAGTAGACCCTGGTGCACCCATCTAGGAGGAGAGGTTCCTGGTGGACCCATCCATCTAGGAGGAGAAATCCCTGGTGTGCCCATCTAGGAGGAGAAGACCCTGGTGTACCCATCTAGGAGGAGAAGTCCCTGGTGTACCCATCTAGGAGAAGTCCCCGGTGTACCCATCTAGGAGGAGAAGTCCCCGGTGTACCCATCTAGGAGGAGAAGTCCCCGGTGTACCCATCTAGGAGGAGAAGACCCTGGTGGACCCATCTAGGCAGAGAAGAGCCTTGTGGACCCATCCATCCAGGAGGAGAAGAGCCTGGTGGACCCATCCAGGAGGAGAAGAGCCTGGTGGACCCATCCAGGAGGAGAAGAGCCCGGTGGACCCATTCAGGAGGAGAAGAGCCCGGTGGACCCATCCAGGAGGAGAAGAGCCCGGTGGACCCATCCAGGAGGAGAAGAGCCCGGTGGACCCATCCAGGAGGAGAAGAGCCCGGTGGACCCATCTAGGCTGCACAAGATCAATCTTCTTACAGAGCGTTCATCCATCATGTCGCCATGGCTCGGGATTCAACTGAAGGCAATTAAAGGAAAAGAAGACGATGCCGTTGTTATGATTGACTGCCCCATCTAAGAGGTTAAACTAATCCATTCTGGCTCCATTCTTAGTAGTTAAATTGTGGTGCCGGCTGTATAACGCAGTCTACACCTGAACCTGCTCCATACATGCAGCGTACGTGAGCCACAGATGCCACAAATTTCACGGTAGGCTCTGGCGTTATTTTGTGTGTGTACACGACGTCGTACCGGACTGGCTAATGAAAAAAGCAATGGAGGCTCTTCACGGCTCCCACAGATTACTATTATGGTAGAGCACATCCATTTGGACCATCTCTAGCAGATAATTTTAAAACTAAATCCACTTAAAGGGCTGTTGTTATACAAATTATTATTAATCTGCTGCATTCAAAAACTTAACTTTAATATTTGCATAAAATATTAACTATGTTCATGATCCAATTCCTCTTTTTTATCATTTATAAGATCTAAACAATTATGTCTGACCACAAAAAAATAAATAAAAGCAGCAAAGACCTGTTGTCATAGTAACTGATAGGCAAAAGACTATCTACGGTTAGCCACACTGAACAAAATTCCTCACAAGTCTGTCTACGGTTCGCAACAAGGGACAACATTTCTCACTTCTCACTAGGCAGGAAAGTTCGCGGCATCACGTGTCACGCCTTTCCTGCTTTAGCCAATCAATCGCCGAGGAGGGCGGAGTTTCCTCGAAGTGTCATGGCCGCCTCCAGGATCGTTTGATAGGTTTCTTCCCGGGGTCATCGAAGCGGCTGCTACCGGGAGACGGACGGAAGCCGGAGAGATGGGGACGGTGCACGCTCGGGTGAGGCCTGCAGGGGGCGGGTTATATCTGTATGTTGCATAGGGCCGTGCAGTGTAGGTTTGGACAGATATATGGAGGGGTATTAGTGCAGGGCAGTTATAACAGGACTGTTGGGTGGACCAATATGGCCGCCATTGGGGCGATTCCACTCAAATGTCTTATTGTCCTTGTTGCTTTGAGTTAGAAATGGAAAAGTCATGTTTTTCTGTGCAGAGAATAGTGTTTCCATAGTGATTTGTACCTATGCATCGCGGGACATGACCATCACTGGAACTTACCCTCTCCATACTGGCTCCTTCATTGTGGGGGGCTTCAGCACGCAGATCCCCCCCCCCCCCCCAATAACATCACACTTGTCTAAGGACATGTTCACACTCGTTTGTTTTTTTAGCAGATACTCTCCAAATCCAACTCAAAATTGAAAAAAAAAACAACCTCGGAGTTTCTGCTCTAAAAAGTCACTAAAAAGCCTGTGTGATCACGCACCAACGAAAAAAAGAATCTACCGTACTGTGTATACAGCTTCTATTCACACCTATGTGTCTCCATGGTAACAGACTACAAACAAGCCCTACGTAGTCTGCTGTTGCTGATCCCCCTCATCTGTCCTCTCTCTTGCCCATCCCCCCTCATCTGTCCTCTCTCTTGCCCATCCCCCCTCATCTGTCCGCTCTCTTGCCCATCCCCCCTCATCTGTCCGCTCTCTTGCCCATCCCCCCTCATCTGTCCGCTCTCTTGCCCATCCCCCCTCATCTGTCCGCTCTCTTGCCCATCCCCCCTCATCTGTCCGCTCTCTTGCCCATCCCCCCTCATCTGTCCGCTCTCTTGCCCATCCCCCCTCATCTGTCCGCTCTCTTGCCCATCCCCCCTCATCTGTCCGCTCTCTTGCCCATCCCCCTCATCTGTCCGCTCTCTTGCCCATCCCCCCTCACCTGTCCGCTCTGTTGCCCATCCCCCCTCATCTGTCCGCTCTCTTGCCCATCCCCCCTCATCTGTCCGCTCTCTTGCCCATCCCCCCTCATCTGTCCGCTCTCTTGCCCATCCCCCCTCATCTGTCCGCTCTCTTGCCCATCCCCCCTCATCTGTCCGCTCTCTTGCCCATCCCCCCTCATCTGTCCGCTCTCTTGCCCATCCCGCCTCATCTGTCCGCTCTCTTGCCCATCCCGCCTCATCTGTCCGCTCTCTTGCCCATCCCCCTCATCTGTCCGCTCTCTTGCCCATCCCCCCTCATCTGTCCGCTCTGTTGCCCATCCCCCCTCATCTGTCCGCTCTGTTGCCCATCCCCCTCACCTGTCCTCTCTCTTGCCCGTCCCCCTCACCTGTCCTCTCTCTTGCCCGTCCCCCTCACCTGTCCTCTCTCTTGCCCGTCCCCCTCACCTGTCCTCTCTCTTGCCCGTCCCCCCTCACCTGTCCTCTCTCTTGCCCGTCCCCCTCACCTGTCCTCTCTCTTGCCCGTCCCCCCTCACCTGTCCTCTCTCTTGCCCGTCCCCCCTCACCTGTCCTCTCTCTTGCCCGTCCCCCCTCACCTGTCCTCTCTCTTGCCCGTCCCCCCTCACCTGTCCTCTCTCTTGCCCGTCCCCCCTCACCTGTCCTCTCTCTTGCCCGTCCCCCCTCACCTGTCCTCTCTCTTGCCCGTCCCCCCTCACCTGTCCTCTCTCTTGCCCGTCCCCCCTCACCTGTCCTCTCTCTTGCCCGTCCCCCTCACCTGTCCTCTCTCTTGCCCGTCCCCCTCACCTGTCCTCTCTCTTGCCCGTCCCCCTCACCTGTCCTCTCTCTTGCCCGTCCCCCTCACCTGTCCTCTCTCTTGCCCGTCCCCCTCACCTGTCCTCTCTCTTGCCCGTCCCCCTCACCTGTCCTCTCTCTTGCCCGTCCCCCTCACCCGTCCTCTCTCTTGCCCGTCCTCCTCACCCGTCCTCTCTCTTGCCCGTCCCCCTCACCTGTCCTCTCTCTTGCCCGTCCCCCTCACCTGTCCTCTCTCTTGCCCGTCCCCCTCACCTGTCCTCTCTCTTGCCCGTCCCCCTCACCTGTCCTCTCTCTTGCCCGTCCCCCTCACCTGTCCTCTCTCTTGCCCGTCCCCCTCACCTGTCCTCTCTCTTGCCCGTCCCCCTCACCTGTCCTCTCTCTTGCCCGTCCCCCCTCACCTGTCCTCTCTCTTGCCCGTCCCCCTCACCTGTCCTCTCTCTTGCCCGTCCCCCTCACCTGTCCTCTCTCTTGCCCGTCCCCCTCACCTGTCCTCTCTCTTGCCCGTCCCCCTCACCTGTCCTCTCTCTTGCCCGTCCCCCTCACCTGTCCTCTCTCTTGCCCGTCCCCCTCACCTGTCCTCTCTCTTGCCCGTCCCCCTCACCTGTCCTCTCTCTTGCCCTTCCCCCCTCACCTGTCCTCTCTCTTGCCCGTCCCCCTCACTGGTCCTCTCTCTTGCCCGTCCCCCCTCACCTGTCCTCTCTCTTGCCCGTCCCCCTCACCTGTCCTCTCTCTTGCCCGTCCCCCTCACCTGTCCTCTCTCTTGCCCGTCCCCCTCACCTGTCCTCTCTCTTGCCCGTCCCCCCTCACCTGTCCTCTCTCTTGCCCGTCCCCCCTCACCTGTCCTCTCTCTTGCCCGTCCCCCTCACTGGTCCTCTCTCTTGCCCGTCCCCCCTCACCTGTCCTCTCTCTTGCCCGTCCCCCTCACCTGTCCTCTCTCTTGCCCGTCCCCCTCACCTGTCTTCTCTCTTGCCCATCCCCCCTCACCTGTCTCTCTGCTCCTTCCTATTAAAGGAGTATTTATAAAAATAGAGCAAACGGCCCATTTAGATTACAGATAGAAGCGAGTAGGATTTGTCTGTTACCATGGAAACTCATGGGTCTGCAGAGGAACTGTATACATAGAATGGTCTGAAGTATTTGTTTACACATTGAGGCTATGTTCACACAGTACTTTTTTTTTTTCCTGCTATCTTGGCAGCAAATAAGCTTTTTTTTTTGTTTTTATTATTTTTGCTGCAGATTTTGTCATTTGTCTACGGAACATGTTTAATAAAGTTAGTTTTATTCAATATAAACGCATGGCTGTTTTTTTTGTTTTTGTTTTTTGCATTTCCTCATTATATTCTATTGTGAAAAATCACAACATGAAACGCTCTGAAATAATTGACGCCGCAGTTTTCCAATTCAAGTCAGAAGAAAAGCAATTCTGTGCAGGGGATTCCTGACGTCTCCTCTTTTTCTGGACGTGTAAAAAGCAACTTTTAATTTGCAGAAAAAAGCTGCAATGTGTGAACACGGCTTTACTTTTTTTCTTTTGTAGTTTGCTTTGAAGTGCACTAAAAAATATATGGTTGCATAAGTTTACACACCCCTGAAATCTAAATCTGGGGGATTTGTCGGACCGGGGCGCGTTGCTAACGTTTATCTCTCCGCAGAGTTTGGATCCTCTTCCTATGGACGGGCCGGATTTTGGATCTGGAAGTGATGACGGTGATCTGGTGGAGGTGGAGCCGCTGAAGAAGCAGGAAATCCTAGAAAATAAAGATGTGAGTATGCGAAGGATGGCGGCGAGGATCGGAGGGGCCCTAAAGCCGGAGGGGCCCTAAAGCCGGAGGGGCCCTAAAGCCGGAGGGGCCCTAAAGCCGGAGGGGCTCTAAAGCTGGAGGGGCCCCGCATAGATCCCGGTGCTTTACAGGAGGAGACAAGTGGTATAACAATGGGATAATTGGGGCCCTGCGATATACACTGAGTGCAGGTCAATAAGGATGAAACAGCCGGGATCAGAGATTTCTCCAATCCCATGCATTAGTACTGGAGGGAGACAATAACATGAGATCAGTATCATCCGCCATCCAGCGAATAATCGCTCTGCCCGATCACCATCACATACATGTGACATGTTCCATCATCTTATACCCTTCCTTAACCCCTTCACGACCATGGACGGATATATCCGTCATGGCGCGTGTCCCGTTAAGCCCCGCCCCCTGCCGCGGGCAGGCGGCGGCGGTCAACACACACATCAGCTGTTTTCAACAGCTGACATGTGTGCCTGCTAGCCGCGGGTGGAATCGCTTCCACCCGCGGCCATTAACCCCTTAAATCTTGCTGCCAAAGTCTGGCAGCAAGATCTAAATGCGCGCGGCCATGTTTTTTTTACTTATCGCCGCCCCCACCGGAAGTCACGTGCGTGATCACGTGACTATCGGTGGTTGCCATCGTAGCACAGGGTCATGTGATGACGAAAAAAGAGGGAACCGGTAAACCAAATCAGATGAAGGAAAGACGTGATGACGCCTGCAGCTATGAAGTTTCACTTTCGTTTTCCCTCGGCACGGAGCAGAGGGAAAAAGAAAGTGACTGTATCTGCTGTTTACAGCTGTATAGCTGTGATCAGCAGATAGCGATCAGCGATCGGATTGCTGATCGCTATAGCCCCCTAGGGGGACTATTTAAATTAAAAAAAAAAAATTAAAAAAAAAAGTTTTAAAAAAAAAAAAACAAAGTTCAAATCACCCCCCTTTTCCCCCATTGAAAATTAAAGGGTTAAAAAAAAAATAAATACACACATATTTGGTATCGCCGCGTTCAGAAATGCCCGATCTATCAAAATATAAAATCAGTTAATCTGATCGGTAAACGGCGTAGTGGCAAAAAAATTCCAAACGCCAAAATTTACGTTTTTTGGTCGCCGCAAGTTTTACGCAAAATGCAATAACAGGCGATCAAAACGTAGCATCTGCGCAAAAATGGTACCATTAGAAACGTCAGCTCGAGACGCAAAAAATAAGCCGTCACTGAGCCATAGATCCAAAAAAATGAGAACGCTACGGGTTTCGGAAAATGGCGCAAAACGTGCGCCACTTTTATTGGACAAACTTGTGAATTTTGTTTAACCCCTTAGATACAAGTAAACCTATACATGTTTGGTGTCTACAAACTCGCACCGACCTCAGGCATCACACCCACACATCCGTTTTACCATATAGTGAACACCGTGAATAAAACATCCCAAAAACTATTGTGCCATCACACTTTTTTTGCAGTTTTTCTGCATTTGGAATTTTTTTGCTGTTTTCCAGTGCACCACATGGTAAAACTTATGGTTTCATTTAAAAGTACAACTCGTCCCGCAAAAAACAAGCCCTCATATGGCAAGATTGACGGAAAAATAAAAAAGTTACGGCTCTCGGAAGAAGGGGAGCAAAAAATAAAAACGGAAAGTGCCCCGGGGCTGAAGGGGTTAAAGGGAACCTGCCACCAGATTTCGGGCCTATAAGCTGCGGCCACCACCAGTGGGCTCTTATATACAGCGTTATAACATACTGTATATAAGAGCCCAGGCCGCTGTGTAGAATGTAAAAATCACTTTATAATACTCACCTAAGGGGCAGTGCAGACTGGTCGGATGGGTGTCTCCGTTCTCCGGTACCGGCACCTCCTCTTTTGGCCATCTTTGTCCTCCTTCTTCTGAAACCTGGGTCCTACGTCATCCATGTGCATCGGATTGAGGTCCCTGCGCAGGACCTCAATGCCAGCAAGTGTGGATGATGTAGGACGCGTCATGCACCCCGGCTTCAGAAGAAGGAGGACAAAGATGGCCGAAAGAGGAGGCGCCGCACTCGGAGAACGGAGACACCCATCCAACCAGTCTGCACCGCACCGTAGGTGAGTATTATAAAGTGATTTTTACGTTCTACACAGAGGCCTGGGCTCTTATATACAGTATGTTAGAATGCTGTATATAAGAGCCCACTGGTGGTGGCCGCAGCTTATAGGCCCGAAATCTGGTGACAGGTTCCCTTTAAAGGGATTCAAAAAGGCCAGGATAAGAGTTTACGCCAATCCTGTACATTAGTGCTGCAGGGTGACTATCAATAACATCCGTCCTGCAGCGAGTGATCCCTCTGTGCTATCACCATCACCATCACATGTAAGGCATTCAATCACCTTATACCCTTCCTTCATGGGATTAAAAAGGCCGGGATTAGCGTTTATGCCAATCTTATATATTAGTGCTGGAGGGTGACAATCAATGACATCTGTCATCCAGCAAATGATCGCTCTGCCCGATCACCATCACATACACGTACATCCAGATGTGTCACACAAACATGCAATACCCTTAAACCCTTCATTAAAGGGATTAAAAGGCCGTGATTAGACTTTATGCTAATCCTGTACATTAGTGCTGGAGGATGACTATCAACAACATCCCTCCTGCAGCGAGTGATCGCTCTGCCCAATCACCATCACATACATGTGAGACGTTCAATCATCTCGTATCTTTCTTCAAATTTTCTTCAAAGGGATTAAAAAGGCCGGGATAAGTGTTTTTGACACTCCTGTACATTAGTGCTGGAGGGTGATTATCAGCAACATCCATGCTGCAGCATATAAGCGCTCTGCCCAATCACCATCACATACATGTACATCCGGATGTGTCACAGAGACATGCAGTCACCTTATACCCTTCCTTAAAGGGATCAAAAAGACCGGGATTAGAGCTGATGCTAATCCTGTACATTAGTGCTGGAGGGTGACGATCAATAACATCCTTCCTGCAGCGAGTGATCACTCTGCCCGATCACTATCACATACATATGAGACGTTCAATCACCTTATACCTTTACTTAAAAGGATTAAAAGGCCGGGATAAGTATTTTCGCCAATCCTGTACATTAGTGCTGGAAGGGTATTATCAATAACAAACATGCTGCAGCAAATAAGCGCTCTGCCCAATCAGGATCACACACATGTACATCCGGATGTGTCACAGAGACGTTCAGTCACCTTACACCCTTCCTTAAAGGCATTAAAAGGCCGGCATCAGTGTTTTCGCCAATCCTGAACGTTAGTGCTGGAGGGTGCCTATCAACAACATCTGTCCTCAAGCAAATGAAAATGCCGGGATTAGAGTTTTCTCCCATCCTGTACATTAGTGCTGGAGGGTGGCCATGTTCCGGCGGGTGATTGCTCTGCCCGATCACCATCACATACATCTGCATCGGGATAAAGGGGCTCTTTCTTGTGATGTCCCTGATTGTGACAGTTTAACAAGGGGTTAAAAAAATTTAAAGGGACTCTCCTAATATTTTTTAACTTATTTCTTTTTCCAGGTGGTGGTTCAGCGCGTTCACTTTGAAGGTCTGGGGAGGACAAAAGAAGATCTGGTGATGTACGAGATCTCCGAGGTCTTCAAGGCGAAGAATCTTATTGATGTGAGTGCGGGGCGGGGGAGGGGATTTCTGCCATTGCTCGGACCCTTTACCAATTTTGACATTTTGTAGGTGATGAGGAAATCGCACGAGGCCCGAGAGAAGCTTCTCCGAATGGGAATATTCAGACAAGTGGAGGTGCTGGTGGACACCTGCCAAGGTGAGGGGAAGATGGCGCCCTCTGCTGGGCAGTATTGGTAGTTCTACCAATATAATTAGTATTACCAATGCTGACCAGCAGAGGGCGCCAAATACTATATATCTGTATAGGAAAGATCTGTGATGTCTGGAGCTTTATTAGTCTCCTTTACAGTCATCATTTAACCCCTTAATCCTCCCCATCTAGACGACGACGCTGTTCCCAACGGCCTGGATGTCACCTTCGAAGTCACAGAGTTACGGAGGGTCACTGGAAGTTATAACACGATGGTGGGCAACAATGAAGGCAGCATGGTACGATATATTCCGTATATACAATACAAGTAGTGGGCCGTTCCTCTGCGACTCCTCCTGGAAATGTATGAATAAAGTAGCACCCAGGAGGGTTGGGTTCCTGCAAAGTCTGTGGTGGCAGAATGAGACCAGTAGAGATGGTGACACCCACTTACTATATTTCCAGGAGGAATAACAGAGGAACGGTGTAAAGCAGAGCCCTGGAATAAGGCCAGTCCAGTGTCTCCTAATCAGACAGATCTGGAGATGGGGGAAGGGCCGGCATCTGCCTTAACTTTTGATTATTTTTTAAGGTTCTTGGACTGAAGTTGCCCAACCTCTTTGGTCGTGCCGAAAAAATGACCTTCCAGTTCTCGTACGGAACCAAGGAGACGTCGTACGGCCTGTCCTTCTTCAAGCCGCAAGTGGGGAACTTTGACAGGAAGTAAGAATCTGCGCCCCCCGCTGTATTGGACTTTAAGGGGGTTTATTAAAGGGGGTGGTCATCAATATCGGATCAGCTGCTCCGCCCGGACGTACAGTGTGGGACAGCACAGCTCCATACACCATGTAGTGGCCGTTCTCGGTACTGCAGTAGCACAGCTCCATACACCATGTAGTGGCCGTTCTCGGTACTGCAGTAGCACAGCTCCATACACCATGTAGTGGCCGTTCTCTGTACTGCAGTAGCACAGCTCCATACACCATGTAGTGGCCGTTCTCTGTACTGCAGTAGCACAGCTCCATACACCATGTAGTGGCCGTTCTCGGTACTGCAGTAGCACAGCTCCATACACCATGTAGTGGCCGTTCTCGGTACTGCAGTAGCACAGCTCCATACACCATGTAGTGGCCGTTCTCGGTACTGCAGTAGCACAGCTCCATACACCATGTAGTGGCCGTTCTCGGTACTGCAGTAGCACAGCTCCATACACCATGTAGTGGCCGTTCTCGGTACTGCAGTAGCACAGCTCCATACACAATGTAGTGGCTGTCCTCGGTACTGCAGTAGCACAGCTCCATACACCATGTAGTGGCCGTTCTGGGTACTGCAGTAGCACAGCTCCATACACCATGTAGTGGCCGTTCTGGGTACTGCAGTAGCACAGCTCCATACACCATGTAGTGGCCGTTCTGGGTACTGCAGTAGCACAGCTCCATACACCATGTAGTGGCCGTTCTCGGTACTGCAGTAGCACAGCTCCATACACCATGTAGTGGCCGTTCTCGGTACTGCAGTAGCACAGCTCCATACACCATGTAGTGGCCGTTCTCGGTACTGCAGTAGCACAGCTCCATACGCCATGTAGTGGCCGTTCTCTGTACTGCAGTAGCACAGCTCCATACGCCATGTAGTGGCCGTTCTCGGTACTGCAGTAGCACAGCTCCATACGCCATGTAGTGGCCGTTCTCGGTACTGCAGTAGCACAGCTCCATACGCCATGTAGTGGCCGTTCTCGGTACTGCAGTAGCACAGCTCCATACGCCATGTAGTGGCTGTCCTCGGTACTGCCGTAGCACAGCTCCATACGCCATGTAGTGGCCGTTCTCGGTACTGCAGTAGCACAGCTCCATACGCCATGTAGTGGCTGTCCTCGGTACTGCAGTAGCACAGCTCCATACACCATGTAGTGGCTGTCCTCGGTACTGCAGTAGCACAGCTCCATACACCATGTAGTGGCCGTCCTCGGTACTGCAGTAGCACAGCTCCATCACCATGTAGTGGCCGTCCTCGGTACTGCAGTAGCACAGCTCCATCACCATGTAGTGGCCGTCCTCAGTACTGCAGTAGCACAGCTCCATACACCATGTAGTGGCCGTCCTCGGTACTGCAGTAGCACAGCTCCATACACCATGTAGTGGCCGTTCTCGGTACTGCAGTAGCACAGCTCCATACACCATGTAGTGACCGTTCTCGGTACTGCAGTAGCACAGCTCCATACACCATGTAGTGGCCGTTCTCGGTACTGCAGTAGCACAGCTCCATACACCATGTAGTGGCCGTTCTCGGTACTGCAGTAGCACAGCTCCATACACCATGTAGTGGCCGTTCTCGGTACTGCAGTAGCACAGCTCCATACACCATGTAGTGGCCGTTCTCGGTACTGCAGTAGCACAGCTCCATACACCATGTAGTGGCCGTTCTCGGTACTGCAGTAGCACAGCTCCATACACCATGTAGTGGTCCGAGACTCTGCACCCCAGCGGTTCTCAGTCGCGGCAGCCGGAAATGCTCAGTTTTGGAGCTGCTCTGTCTTCTGATAGCGGCTAAGGCCTCCCATTCTAATCAATATGAGTTGGATGTGCAGTACCCGGCAGCGGACACTTTCAGAAGCTGGAGCAGCTCCGTCACGGAGCATTTCCGGATGCTGCGACCGAGAACAGTTGATCGGCGGGGGTGCGGGTTGTCAGACCCCGGCCGACCAGACATTGATGACCTCTCCTAAGGATAGGCCATCAATGTAAAGTACTGGACTACCCCTTTTAAAGTGCCTGTGATCTGAGCTGCAGTACCCGCAGTGACCACTACACGGTGTAAAGAGCTGTGCACAGTTTCCATCCTGCGGGTGTTTGGGGTCATATCCCCATTGATCTGATATTGATGAGGAGACAACGTTAATAGGAAAAACCTTGGAACCCCATTCACGCTGCCCCCTGGTGGTTAATTTCTCCCATTTCCAATTATGGTGAGTGCTAACATTTGCACCTAAATGGTGTTGCATGCCGGTTACTAACTCCCTTCTATTGTCTTTTTGTGCAGCTTCTGCTTCAATCTGTATAAAGTGACCGGGCAGTTCCCCTGGAGCTCACTGCGAGAGACCGACCGCGGCCTGTCAGCAGAAGTCAATGTGAGAAAGAGTATTAATGGGGTGGGGGGAGGAAACCGGTGCTGGTTCTATGAACCCTTTCATGACCAGCCAATTTTTCATTTTATTTATTTATTATTTATTTATTTTTTTCCTTCCTTTCTTCCTAGAGCCATGGTTTTATTTTTATGTCCACTTATCCCCCGTAGGAGGGCTTTTTTTTTTTGTTTGGACCTTTCAGTGTCGTCATCATTAATATATCATGCGATGCACTGGAAAGTGGAAACTAAAATTCCAAGTGCATTGAAATTACAAAAAAAGGGCAATTTTACTTATATAGTAAAATTGCCCTTTTTTTGCAATAAATAAAATAAGAAAAACAAATAAAAAAAAATATATTATATATATATATATATATATATATAAAATATATAATGTGTATATGTATGTATATATGTATGTATATATGTATATATGTATGTATATATGTATATATGTATGTATATATGTATATATGTATGTATATAAAATATATATATATATATATATATATATATATATATATATAAAAATATATTTTCTTTGGCGCTCCATTGGGAGACCCAGACAATTGGGTGTATAGCTATGCCTCCGGAGGCCACACAAAGTATTACACTAAAAGTGTAAAGCCCCTCCCCTTCAGCCTATACACCCCCCGTGCTGCCACGGGCTCCTCAGTTTTTATGCTTTGTGCGAAGGAGGCAGACATCCACGCATAGCTCCACAGCTTAGTCAGCAGCAGCTGCTGACTATGTCGGATGGAGGAAAAGAGGGCCCATAACAGGGCCCCCAGCATGCTCCCTTCTCACCCCACTCTTGTCGGCGGTGTTGTTAAGGTTGAGGTATCCATTGCGGGTACGGAGGCTGGAGCCCACATGCTGTTTTCCTTCCCCATCCCCCTTAGGGCTCTGGGTGAAGTGGGATCCTATCGGTCTCCAGGCACATGAGACCGTGCTCCATCCACAGCTCCTGAGGACTCTGCTGGATAGGAGCCGAGTATCGTTCAGGGACATGGCCCTGCTACTTTGAGGTACTCTGTGTCCCCGTGGGGACCGCGCACAGCAACACTCCAGCATTGCTGGGTGTGCTAGTGCACCGGGGACCGCGGCGCTGACTGCATTTGTGCCTTTACACACTGCAGCGTCGCTGAGTGTGTTAGTGTAGAGGGACTGCTGCGCTGACCGCCGCTGCCATTGTTATCACTGCGGCGCGGCTGGGACTGTTAGTGCGCCGGGGACTTCCGCGCCGACCGCGCTTATACGGCGGCCGCGCTTATAACTATAGTCCCCGGCTTCTGCGGCCTAGTCTCATTCTTTTCCCGCCCCCAGGCCTGCCAGTCAGGGGAAGGGCGGGACGCTGTAAAGGACATCAGCAACTGAGGCTGGAGCATGCTTTGCATACTCCACCCCCCTCACTCTGCACAGTGGGGCACCAGATTCCCGCACTTTCTAGGGCACGCCCACGGCCCCCTCCTCTCCTCAGGACGCCGGCAGCCATTCCTGTCAGCTCTGCTAACGCTGGAGAAGGGAGACAAGCTCAGGGAGACTCAGGCAGGAATTCTGGTGACCACACAACCGCATTGCGCGGGCGGTAAGCAGCACCTGAGGTGCTGGCCCCACTAGTGCAGAAGTGTACTTATAGATTATATGATTATAGGCTATACTTTACACTGTATGGTGCACGGTTGTTTTTGGCTATATACCCTCCTGTATTGCTCAGAGGAGACAACAGCATGTCGTCCACAAGAAGCAAGGGTGCCAAAGCACAGACTTACTATGCTGCCTGTGCAGCATGTACGGCTATACTGCCGGCAGGTTCCACTGACCCTCATTGTGTGCAATGCTCGGCCCCTGTGGCACTTACTCAGCCGGAGCCTCTGCTAGGGGTGGCCCAGGGAGATCCACCTGTTGACACTGTCCAGGTGACAGGGACGGAGTTTACAGTTTTTACTGAAAGACTTTCTGAGACTATGGCTAAGATATTAGAAGCCTTGCAGTCCAGGCCGGCATCTCAAGCCATGGGCACTGTGGAATCATTGCCCCCTGGTCCCCCTCAGTTGGAACAACAATGTCCTCCCGGGGTGTCTCATAGATCCCAGGGTGAGGTCTCTGACATGGACCGCAGCCCCAGACCGATTAAGCGAGCTCGCTATGATATCCCCTCGACATCATCACAATGTTCAGGGTCTCAGCGAGAGGACTCTCTGTATGATGAAGCGGAGGTAGCTGATCAGGATTCTGATCCTGAAGCCGCTCTCAACCTTGATACTCCTGATGGGGACGCCATAGTGAATGATCTTATTGCGTCCATCAATGAAATGTTGAATATTTCTCCCTCAGCTCCTCCAGTGGAGGAGTCAGCTTCTCAGCAGGAGAAATTCCGTTTCAGGTTTCCCAAGCGTACAAAGAGTATGTTTCTGGACCACTCTGACTTCAGAGAGGCAGTCCAGAAACACCGAGCTTGTCCAGATAAGCGTTTTTCCAAGCGCCTTAAGGATACACGTTACCCTTTTCCCCCTGACGTGGTCAAGGGCTGGACTCCGTGTCCCAAGGTGGATCCTCCAATCTCCAGACTGGCGGCTAGATCCATAATTGCAGTGGAAGATGGAGCTTCACTCAAGGATGCCACTGACAGACAGATGGAGCTCTGGTTGAAATCCATCTATGAAGCTATCGGCGCGTCTTTTGCTCCAGCATTCGCAGCCGTATGGGCACTCCAAGCTATCTCAGCTGGTCAGACGCAAATTGACGCACTCACACGTACGTCTGCGCCGCAGGTGGCGTCCATAACCTCTCAAACGTCGGCATTTGCGTCCTACGCTATTAATGCTGTCCTGGACTCTGCGAGCCGTACGGCGGTTGCAGCCGCCAATTCGGTGGCAATACGCAGGGCCTTGTGGCTACGGGAATGGAAGGCAGATTCGGCTTCCAAAAAGTGCTTAACTGGTTTGCCATTTTCTGGCGACCGCTTGTTTGGTGAGAGATTGGATGAAATCATCAAACAATCCAAGGGAAAGGAAACATCCTTACCCCAGGCCAAACCAAAAACACCCCAACAGAGGAGAGGACAGTCGAGGTTTCGGTCCTTTCGGGGGACGGGCAGGTCCCAATTCTCCTCGTCCAAAAGGCCTCAGAAGGATCAGAGGAACTCCGACGCATGGCGGTCCAAATCACGCCCTAAAAAGACCGCCGGAGGTGCCGCTACCAAGGCGGCTTCCTCATGACTTACGGCCTCCTCACACCGCATCCTCGGTCGGTGGCAGGCTCTCCCGCTTTTGCGACACCTGGCTGCCACAAGTAAAAGACCGTTGGGTGAGAGACATTTTGTCTCACGGTTACAGGATAGAGTTCAGCTCTCGTCCTCCGACTCGATTCTTCAGAACATCTCCGCCTCCCGAGCGAGCCGAGGCTCTTCTGCAGGCGGTGGGCATTCTGAAGGCATAAGGAGTGGTGGTCCCGGTTCCTCTTCAGCAACAGGGTCACGGTTTCTACTCCAACCTGTTTGTGGTTCCAAAGAAGGACGGGTCTTTCCGTCCTGTTTTGGATCTAAAACTGCTCAACAAACACGTCATGACCAGGCGGTTCCGGATGGAATCCCCCCGCTCCGTCATCGCCTCAATGTCCCAAGGAGATTTCCTAGCATCGATCGATATCAAAGATGCTTATCTTCACGTACCGATTGCTCCAGAGCATCAGCGCTTCCTGCGCTTCGCCATAGGAGACGAACACCTTCAGTTCGCGGCACTGCCGTTCGGCCTGGCGACAGCCCCAAGGGTTTTCACCAAGGTCATGGCTACAGTAGTTGCGGTCCTCCACTCTCAGGGTCACTCGGTGATACCTTACTTAGACGATCTGCTGGTCAAGGCACTTTCTCAAGAGGCATGCCAACACAGCCTGAACGTTTCTCTGGAGACTCTCCAGAGTTTCGGGTGGATCATCAATTTTCCAAAGTCAAATCTGACACCGGTCCAATCGCTGACATATCTTGGCATGGAGTTTCATACTCTCTCAGCGATAGTGAAGCTTCCGCTGGACAAACAGTGTTCACTACAGACAGGGGTGCAATCTCTCCTTCAAGGTCGGTCGCACCCCTTGAGGCGCCTCATGCACTTCCTGGGGAAGATGGTGGCGGCAATGGAGGCAGTTCCTTTTGCGCAGTTTCATCTGCGTCCTCTTCAATGGGACATCCTACGCAAATGGGACAGGATGCCGACGTCCCTAGACAGGAACGTCTCCCTCTCTCAGGCAACCAAAGCTTCCCTTCGGTGGTGGCTTCTTCCAACCTCATTATCGAAGGGGAAATCCTTCCTACCCCCATCCTGGGCGGTGGTCACGACGGACGCGAGCCTGTCAGGGTGGGGAGCAGTCTTTCTCCACCACAGGGCTCAGGGTACGTGGACTCAGCAAGAGTCCTCACTTCAGATCAATGTTCTGGAGATCAGGGCAGTGTATCTTGCCCTAAAAGCGTTCCAGCAGTGGCTGGAAGGCAAGCAGATCCGAATTCAGTCGGACAACTCCACAGCGGTGGCTTACATCAACCACCAAGGTGGAACACGCAGTCGGCAAGCCTTCCAGGAAGTCCGGCGGATTCTGACGTGGGTGGAAGACACGGCCTCCACCATATCCGCAGTTCACATCCCGGGCGTAGAAAACTGGGAAGCAGACTTTCTCAGTCGCCAGGGCATGGACGCAGGGGAATGGTCCCTTCACCCGGACGTGTTTCAGGAGATCTGTTGCCGCTGGGGGATGCCGGACGTCGACCTAATGGCGTCACGGCACAACAACAAGGTCCCAACATTCATGGCTCGATCTCAAGATCACAGAGCTCTGGCGGCAGACGCCTTAGTTCAGGATTGGTCGCAGTTTCAGCTTCCTTATGTGTTTCCTCCTCTGGCACTGTTGCCCAGAGTATTACGCAAGATCAGGGCCGACTGCCGCCGCACCATCCTCGTCGCTCCAGACTGGCCGAGGAGGTCGTGGTACCCGGATCTGTGGCATCTCACGGTCGGCCAACCGTGGGCACTGCCAGACCGACCAGACTTGCTGTCTCAAGGGCCGTTTTTCCATCTGAATTCTGCGGCCCTCAACCTGACTGTGTGGCCATTGAGTCCTGGATCCTAGCGTCTTCAGGGTTATCTCAAGAGGTCATTGCCACTATGAGACAGGCTAGGAAACCAACGTCCGCCAAGATCTACCACAGGACGTGGAAAATATTCCTGTCGTGGTGCTCTGCTCAGGGTTTCTCTCCCTGGCCATTTGCCTTGCCCACTTTTCTGTCCTTTCTTCAATCCGGATTGGAAAAGGGTTTGTCGCTCGGCTCCCTTAAGGGACAAGTTTCAGCGCTCTCTGTGTTTTTCCAGAAGCGCCTAGCCAGACTTCCACAGGTACGCACGTTCCTGCAGGGGGTTTGTCACAGCGTCCCTCCTTACAAGCGGCCGTTAGAACCCTGGGATCTAAACAGGGTGCTGATGGTTCTTCAGAAACCGCCGTTCGAGCCAATGAGAGATATTTCTCTCGCACGCCTTTCGCAGAAGGTGGTTTTTCTAGTAGCAGTCACTTCACTTCGGAGAGTGTCTGAGCTAGCAGCGTTGTCATGCAAAGCTCCTTTCCTGGTGTTTCACCAGGACAAGGTGGTTCTGCGTCCGGTTCCGGAATTCCTCCCTAAGGTGGTATCACCCTTTCATCTCAATCAGGATATCTCCTTACCTTCTTTTTGCCCTCATCCAGTTCACCAGTGTGAAAAGGATTTGCACTTGTTAGATCTGGTGAGAGCACTCAGACTCTACATTTCTCGTACGGCGCCCCTGCGCCGCTCGGATGCACTCTTTGTCCTTGTCGCTGGCCAGCGTAAAGGGACACAAGCTTCCAAATCAACCCTGGCTCGGTGGATCAAGGAACCAATTCTCGAAGCTTATCGTTCCTCGGGGCTTCCGGTTCCCTCAGGACTGAAGGCCCATTCTACCAGGGCCGTGGGAGCGTCCTGGGCCTTGCGACACCAGGCTACGGCTCAGCAGGTGTGTCAGGCAGCTACCTGGTCGAGCCTGCACACTTTCACGAAACACTATCAGGTGCATACCTATGCTTCGGCAGATGCCAGCCTAGGTAGGCAAGTCCTTCAGGCGGCGGTTGCCCACCTGTAGGACGGAGCCGTTACGGCTCTATTATGAGGTATTATTTACCCACCCAGGGACTGCTTTTGGACGTCCCAATTGTCTGGGTCTCCCAATGGAGCGACAAAGAAGAAGGGAATTTTGTTTACTTACCGTAAATTCCTTTTCTTCTAGCTCCAATTGGGAGACCCAGCACCCGCCCCTGTTTTTGTGTACACATGTTGTTCACGTTGAATGGTTTCAGTTCTCCGATATTCCTTCGGATTGAATTTACTTTAAACCAGTTTATAATTTTTTCCTCCTTCTGGCTTTTGCACCAAAACTGAGGAGCCCGTGGCAGCACGGGGGGTGTATAGGCTGAAGGGGAGGGGCTTTACACTTTTAGTGTAATACTTTGTGTGGCCTCCGGAGGCATAGCTATACACCCAATTGTCTGGGTCTCCCAATTGGAGCTAGAAGAAAAGGAATTTACGGTAAGTAAACAAAATTCCCTTCTTTTTATTTTCTTTTTTATTTTATTTATTGCAAAAAAAGGGCAATTTTTTTACTATATATATATAATTTTTTTTTTATTTTTTTTTTTTATTTACCATGTTTACTGCACGGAAAACCTTACCTGTTTGTAAGATTCCCCAAACATGTTTGTTTGTTTTTTATTCTTAGTGGTGATTTGAACTTTTATATTTGTAAAAAAAAAAAGTTTCATAATTTTAGAAAACACTTTTTTTTTATTTCTTCACTTCTTACTGCATTTAATAATACTTGAAGGTACAATCGTCTGATCACTTGTACCATACATAGCAGTGCATGAGCACTGCTATGTATTGTGAAAATCCCAATCTCCTATGAACACTAGCTAAATGCTGCCTTTCACAGGAGATCTGTAATGACAGACACAGGGGTCATCTACTGATACCTTCCCCCCCCTCCGGCTTTGTTGACAACCCATTGGCGCCTCACAATCACGTGATGGGCAGGAGGAATGCACCCTCCACCACATGCCGCAGGTGGAGCTCTGTTTCACCCGTGGAAAGATGCAGGCTCGGCGTGTGAGCCTGCATCATAGTCAGGGACATGACGTATGATCATTGGTAAATTTAGAGGGATTGCTCAGGATTCAGTGTAGGTTTGCAGGTGGTATTGTAGCTCAATCCTCTCCATCTCCTTTCTGCTTGCATTTTTTTTCCAGTTTCCAATATGGAAGACCAGTCACACCCTGAAGTGGGAAGGCGTCTGGCGAGAACTCGGCTGTTTAGCAAGAACCGCTTCATTCGCCATTCGGGAGGAGAGCGGTCACTCCCTGAAGTCTTCCCTCTCGGTCAGTGTCTTCTGTTCCATTCTTACAGAGGTTCACGTGGGTCTTATAGGCTCTGATGCCACCAAATCCCTCCCTGCGGTGACCACGAGAGCCGCGGCCACTGACTACTGCTGCCCCTATATCTGACCATCGGATGAGATGTCCAGGACATGTTAGAACCGGGCTTCTCCATATTGACGTGTTTTTTTTGTTTACAGCATTCAATGATGATTGATTCCCGCAACTCTACAATCCTGCCAAAGAGGGGCGCCCTACTGAAAATCAACCAGGTGACGCCATCTAATGACCCTAAGATGATTGATATATGATGTATTAGAGAGTGGGATATCCAATAATGCGGATGTGCAGCAGAAATCTCTGGGCAGTATCCAAGGGGTCTGAGCTCTGTATACAGAGGAGTGATGAGCGGGCACTACCATGCTCAGGTGCTCGTACCCAGCATCTAGTCACTTAGCATGGTAGTGCCCGCTCATCACTAGTTACGAGTACTGAGCACCCGAGCATGGTAGTGCCCGCTCATCACTAGTTACCAGTACTGAGTACCTGAGCATGGTAGTGCCCGCTCATCACTAGTTACTAGTACTGAGCACCTGAGCATGGTAGTGCCCGCTCATCACTAGTTACCAGTACTGAGCACCTGAGCATGGTAGTGTCCGCTCATCACTAGTTACGAGTACAGAGCACCTGAGCATGGTAGTGTCCGCTCATCACTAGTTACGAGTACAGAGCACCCGAGCATGGTAGTGCCCACTCATTACTAGTTACAAGGACATAGCACCCGAGCATGGTAGTGCCCGCTCATCACTAGTTACGAGTACTGAGCATGGTAGTGCCCGCTCATCACTAGTTACAAGGACAGAGCACCCGAGCATGGTAGTGCCCGCTCATCACTAGTTACAAGGACAGAGCACCCGAGCATGGTAGTGCCCACTCATCACTAGTTACGAGTACCGAGCACCCGAGCATGGTAGTGCCCGCTCATCACTAGTTACGAGTACTGAGCACCCGAGCATGGTAGTGCCCGCTCATCACTAGTTACGAGTACTGAGCACCCGAGCATGGTAGTGCCCACTCATCACTAGTTACGAGTACCAAGCACCCGAGCATGGTAGTGCCTGCTCATCACTAGTCCAGTACTGAGCACCCGAGCATGGTAGTGCCCGCTCATCACTAATAGAGAACCTACAGTTGTAGAAACCATTTCCCATATAATCTCGCACGTATACGGTACATACACTATATGCCTATTTGTGCTTTGCAGGAACTGTCCGGTTACACCGGAGGAGACGTCAGCTTTTTAAAGGAAGATTTTGAACTGCAAATTAACAAGCGTCTCGCCTGGGACTCGGTGAGATGAGTGACAGATTGATGAAAACTTCCTTTGTTTTTCTTCATGTTCCGTTAATTCATATTGTGAATGTACGGAGCAGGCTCAGGAGCTGAGCCTGCTCCTCAGAGGGCTGTGTTATACTGCCAGCACGTGCTTCTAACAGCAGCGACCGGAGCTAGCTCCTATCATTTCTGTTTACACATTTACATTACACAAAACCTTCCTTCACAATGCGAGGTGCTGATTGGTTACCATTTAATTCAGGTGTCTACTGAAGATCCCTTGTAGCCATCTTTGTACTTTTATGAAGCCCAGCTCTCGGTTGAGATCCATGGGAGATCGCCATTTCTACTATATAACTTTATACTGAAATATTGCCATATATAACAAAGTGATTAAACCAATTGTAGGTTCAAGTCCACTAGGGAAAAACAAAGTTAATTTCCAAAAAACGCTGCTCTGGTCCTCTCCCGGACCACATTGACCGCAGTTGTCGGCTCACACAGCGCCTCCTCTGTAGACCAGAAGTCCCTTTCTCAATGTAAGTCTATGAGACACAGAAACAGGCCATCATAGACTCGGCATTGAGAAATGAACGATCCACAAAGTGAGCTGGAAACCGCTGCGGTAACGTAGCCCAGCAGAGGACCGGAGCAGCGCTGGAAACGGGAGAAGACGGCGACTAGTAAGTATTTTATTGTATACACTGAACATACACTACTGATAGCATATGGATGGGGAAATAAAAAGGAAAAACAAACGTGGGAGGGGTACGTTGAGTAATAAAACGCCGGCTGCCTGCAGCCACCACTAGGGGGAGCTTATTGGATTGTATTTGAGCTCCCCCTAGTGGCAGCTCTGGATTTTTATAATTTTAACACTGTGCTGGAGAAATTTTGTTAAAAAAAAAAAAAAAATGCCCATTTATTTTTTTTTTTATTTTTATTTTTTTTCTTTGCTTGTTCAGTTTTTATTGATACTAGTCTTTCTCCGTAGGTGCTGTCCACGTCTCTCTGGGGCGGGATGCTGGTCCCTCTTGGAGATCGGCCGTCCAGTATTGCAGATCGGTGAGTAGTAGATGGGACGAGCTGCCATTTGGTTGACGTGAATGTCTATTATTGTTATTTAGCGGTTAATCAAGATTTATCTTTTCTGTGCAGGTTCTATTTGGGAGGGCCGACAAGTGTGCGGGGATTCAGTATGTACAGCATCGGACCCCAGAGCGAAGGTCAGTACTTCACAGCAGATGACAGATGGGGGGGGGGGGGGGTTATAATCTAAACTGAATGGCGGCTGCAACTTGGGTCCAACATCATGGAGAAAATCAGTACAGCGCCCCCCGGTGACTACAGCTGGGTATCGCTGTGTAGACTGGATGCCTCTCAATATCAGACCAACTCCGATCGCCACTGATTAACCACTTAGGTAGAGTGCCAATGGCAGCCGAGTGCGTGGGGGCCGCTCCATGCACCTAAGGATCATTATTTGTACTCCATACTGCTACCCAGAAGTCTACAAGTGATCAAACCTATATAGTACACTGTTTAGGGGAGTAATTGAACCTTTTTATATTATACACATATACAGTGTGTCCACCATATCCTGTCCACCACCATTAACTTGAGAACGGCGGCAGCTATAGGCATAGAAGTGGTGTCTAGGTATAGTAAAGTAGCCATGCACTACACAATGAAACCACCTATAGCGCCACCTGGTGGAAAACAACGGAGTTAGCATTTTTATCTCGAAAACGGAACGAGATAGAGAAAAAAAGTGAATTACAAAATTGTAGGGCATCATCAATTCAATACGAATCGACACCTTACATACAGAAATGCTATGATATGAAACCCATGACCCCCAAAAACATTGAATGCTGGTCACGCACACGGCGCTCATTACTGGCCCCCGTCAGTTGCAATGCACATCTGGACTCTGCACAGCATACTGTATCTTGCTGCACGTTGTGCAATATGGTAGGTGACACGTCTGCACAAGCCTCTGTGATACGTGGTCGTAGGTCCTGCAATGTTGGTGGAGGGGTCGCATACACCTGCTGTTTGATGTGACCTCACAGAAAGAAGTCCAATGGGGTCGGGCCAGGTGAGCGGAGGCCCCTCCACACAGCCACCATACCCAATGACTTGTAGGAAGGTCTCCATGAGGTATCGCTTCACGTCCGCAGCCTTGTGAGTTTTACACGTTCTTATCATAGCATTTCTGTATGCAAGGTGTCGATTCGTATTGAATTGATGATACCCTACTACTTTGTAATTCACTTTTTTTTCTCTATCTCGTTCCATTTTCGAGATAAAAATGCTAACTCCATTGTTTTCCACCAGGTGGCGCTATAGGTGGTTTCATTGCGTAGCGCATGGCTACTTTACTATACCTAGACACCACTTCTATGCCTATAGCTGCTGCCGTTCTCAAGTTAATGGCGGTGGACAGGATATGGGTGGACACACTGTATGTTTCATACTACTGTATAGTGCACTGTTTAGGGGAGTAATTCAACCTTTTTATATTATAGACATGTATATAATAAAGTTTTTGAATTACTCCCCTTATCAGTGCACAATATGGTAGTATGAAAACTACAATTCGGCCTACGCAAATCAAGCCCTTATAAACCAGGTCTGTTGGAAAAAAATGAATTGTCAAGGGGTTAATGTCCTTATGAGTGAGCTGGAACACAAAACCAGAAGTGTTGTCATAGGGACACAGGAGCTGTCGTTGAGCCATTGAGATCTCTTCACTTCTTGCACTTCGGTTATGATGCCTTTGTGATCTGTGGTTTGTACTCTATCCCTGCAGGTGACTATCTGGGTGGCGAGGCGTACTGGGCCGGGGGTATTCACCTCTACACCCCCCTACCCTTCCGTCCTGGCCGCGGCGGTTTTGGCGACCTCTTCAGGACACATTTCTTCCTTAATGCTGGAAACCTCTGCAACCTGAACTACGGTACGGAGAACGGGTGAATGTGAGAGGGGCCGCACCCAGAGCTGGGGAATGGTATAATATGGTCTCTTCTTTCCCAGGCGACGGCCCCCGAGCTCACCTCCGCAGGTTGGCCGAGTGTATCCGCTGGTCGTATGGTGCCGGCATCGTGCTACGACTCGGAAACATCGCCAGACTGGAACTAAATTACTGCATCCCCATGGGCGTCCAGAGCGGAGACAGGTACGTAGGAGAAAACCCCATCAATTACACTAGTGCTCTCTGTTATCAGCCATTTCGATCTAAGGGAGATTGATTAGTATCCTTGGGCACGATTTTAACCCTTTCCAGCATTATGGTGTGGGGTTTAGGAGCTGTACGCGCACAGTCTACTGCACTGGCCAGGATCGGAGCCAACTCTGTTCCAGGCCGGTTAACCGTTTAGATGCTACAGTCAATAATGATCAGAGCGTCTAAACTGTATCATTCTATAAGCTTTTAAAAAAAAAACAAAAAAATGATTTCGAATTGGTCTTGTGAACCCCGTCCTATGTTGTCAGCTTCACCCGTGTCTTCTCCTCTCCTCCAGGATATGTGACGGGGTGCAGTTCGGCGCTGGGATCCGGTTCCTGTAATTCTTGGACAAGTTCACCGCCAACATCCAAGCTCTTCCCTTATTTAAAATCAGAAATTTGGTTTTCTTTTCGCTCCCTCAAAAATTGTTAAAGTTTCATGTATGTAATATATTTTATGCACAGACTGGCCGTACTATTCAAAATAATAAACAGTCCATTTTGGATGGATTTAAAGGGGTTGTGGTCCAGTCTGTGGTGTTGTTGTCTGCGCTGGTTAATAATATACCGTATTTTTCGGATTATGAGACACTTTTCCTTCCAAAAATTTGGAAGGAGAATGAGGGGTGCGTCTTATAATCCGAATGTAGCTTACCGAGAGGATGTGGAGAGGGGTAGCAGGAGGCAGGTGCAATGCGGGAGCGAGCCAGCCTGTGCAGTGCGGGAGCGAGCCTGTGCTGCTGCGGGAGCGAGCCTGTGCTGCTGCGGGAGCGAGCCTGTGCTGCTGCGGGAGCGAGCCTGTGCTGCTGCGGGAGCGAGCCTGTGCTGCTGCGGGAGCGAGCCTGTGCTGCTGCGGGAGCGAGCCTGTGCTGCTGCGGGAGCGAGCCTGTGCTGCTGCGGGAGCGAGCCTGTGATGCTGCGGGAGCGAGCCTGTGCAATGGCGGGAGCGAGCCTGTGCTGCTGCGGGAGCGAGCCTGTGCTGCTGCGGGAGCGAGCCTGTGCTGCTGCGGGAGCTGAGGGCTTAAAGTAATGATGCCCGGAGTCGGTGCATGCGCAGATTGAGCTATTGGCTCAAGATCTCATCTGCGCACACTCCGCCTCTGGCCCATTGATCTCCCGGCAGTGGACGTAAGGAAAATGCCACCCGGAGGCGGAGCGTGCTTATCATTAAGCCAATAGATCAATCTGTGCCGGCTCCGGGCGCCATTTCTTTGAAGCCTACACTGCCAACAGAGCATCTGGGACACCCGCCGCACCCCCCTGTCTCCCTTGACACTACTCCTCTTCCGGTAAGACACCACCAGAATATAAGATGGACTTTTTTTTTTTTTTTTCCCCCCCTCTAAATTTGGCGTGTCTTAAACCGAAAAATACGGTAGGTCTGAAACGGAGGATACATACGGTCTAGTAATATCACTCCAAAACCTGAATTTATATATAGGTCCGAGCAGGGGTATTTACTAAGTGATCAGTGACGAAGGTTAAAGTAAGGGGGAGAAGAGCTCTGCGAATAATGGATTAATTATATTTAGCAATAAAAAAAACAAGGGGGGGGGAAAAAAGGAGGGGAGGATGGGGAAGGAGAAAAAAAAAATGGCTGCTTTATTCCACCAACAGCTCCCCCCTCTTCTCTGGTTGTGTCTGGTATTACAGCATAGTTCCATTGAAGTCAATGGTGAGCTGCAGATACCCCACACAACCAGGGGAGGCGCTGTGAGAAGAAAGCATTCGTGTTTAATAAAAAAAAAAAAAAAAAAACGGAAAAATAAACTTGACATCACACCGGAGGTTTTTTTTATCTTTTGCAGCAAAATTAATTTTTACAATTTTATTAAGAAAATTACCATCAAAGTATTTAAGGAAAAAAAAAAACCAAACAAACCCCTGAGAGTTCCGATCTCTACAATGAAAAGGGGAATAAACAATCGTACCTATAGATGGCGCCAAAGTGTGTTCTTCTGGCTGTAGAGGAGGCCGCACCCCAACATTAGTCAATACAACAGTGAGGAAGTAACTTTTTTTGGGCTTTGGAGGAGGGGGGCTGTGTACCCCTCCCCCAAACAATGGTAAGGCCTCGATGGGACGATTTATTAAAAATTGCAGATTATGGCGATTGATCGGTATGGATTCCGGTTCGGTGCGATCTATAGCAGGGTGTGTACGGCGGAGGCCTTCCTCATAAGCCGCTCGGTCATGGGGGAGTTTGGTCTCAAGACGTCTCTTTCAATTAAAAGACTTCTGCAATAAAAAAATAAATAAATAAATAAAAAAAAAATTTTAGAATTTTTTAATGGATTTAGTGCCCTTTAAATGATAGGTTTGTCCCTGGGTCCACTGGTAAATATCTGCCCCTGCTCCCGGTGTCTGGATCGAGCCGCAGAGCTCACTTATACTGTTCCCGATACAGCCGCTTTGGGGTGAAACAATATTTCCTGAAAAGGGATAAGCCCTTTAAGGAGTTTTAATTATCCTGCATAAAAAAATGTTTTCTTCCAAAAAGAATGTCTCGTAGTGTAGATCAGCTCTATTGAAGTGAATGAGGCTGAACTGCAATACCGCACACAACCTGTGGACAGAGGTGGCGCTGTTTCTGGGAAAAAAATGTAGCCACATTTTTCTTATTTTGAATACCCTCTTTAAAAAGTTTCCCTAGAGGGTGTAATATCACTCATTAATTATCCCTAGAAAAGACCTATGTATGGAAACGTGACCCAACCCCTGAAAGGATACGTGGCTATGTGCAGGTGATGTGTGATCTTACCTGGCTAAATTGTGATGGGAGTTTTTATTGCTATTAATTGCAGCATGAATGAGAACCTGGTTGAAGAGATCTCTCTGGGGAACAGAACATAGAAATTATGGGTAAAATTTCACATAAACCCATATTACCAATCACAATACATTCTTTACTTATCATGGAGTTTAATAAAAAAAACCCACTTGTATGCAGTGAGCTCCCTCTAGTGGTGGCTTCAGAAGGTTACAATTATCTATGTATGCAGTAAGCTTCCTCTAGTGGTGGCTTGATTATATGATAATTATCTGTTGTATGCAGTGAGCTCCCTCTAGTGGTAGCTTCAGGAAATTACAATTATCTATGTATGCAGTGCGCTCCCTCTAGTGGTGGCTTCAGGAAATTACAATTATCTATGTTGTATGCAGTGAGCTCCATCTAGTGGTGGCTTCAGGAAATTACAATTATCTATGTTGTGTGCGGTGCGCTCCATCTAGTGGTGGCTTCAGGAAATTTCAATTATCTATGTATGCAGTGAGCTCCCTCTAGTGGTGGCTTCAGCAAATTACAATTATCTATGTTGTGTGCAGTGAGCGCCCTCTAGTGTGGCTTAATTATATTACAATTATCTATGTTGTGTGCCGTGAACTCCCTCTAGTGGAGGATGCAAGATGTTAATTATATTGTATGCAGTGAGCTCCCTCTAGTGGCAACTGCAGATAGTTACAGTTTTATCCATGTCTCTGCAGGGATTTGGAGCTCTTTGTCAGGAAACCAGTGCTCCACTGCTATAAAGACATCTTAATGTATTCTCTGAACTTTTTCTATTTTCCATCACATCTTCATGCTGTTACCTGGGCATCGCTTCCTCCAATATTCAGGATCTTGTAGCGGATCGGCTGCATCAGCTCCACCACCTTGTCATAGTTACCGCTGTCGAACTCTACGAGGGCCTGACTGAGCGGGAGGCCGAGCTCTCTGATCAGGGAGTGCTGATGATTCTCCCCCGGAGATCTGAGGATGGAAAATACACAACACATGAAATAAAAGCCTACAAAGTTCATACATTTATCAAATGCACAGATATACTGTACATCACAGTGTGAGGAACAGCAACACGTACACTGCCGAATGATTGCTGCTGGGGACGAAATTGTGCACTCGCTTCCCCCTACCTTGCTATCACTCTCTTGCTCTCTAACACTCTTGCTCTGCCTCGCCAGCCCTCTCTGACTCCCCTCTGCCTCGCCAGCCCTCTCTCGCTTCGTGCTCTGCCTCGCCAGCCCTCTCTCGCTTCGTGCTCCGCCCCGCCAGCCCTCTCTCGCTTCGCGCTCCGCCCCGCCAGCCCTCTCTCGCTTCGCGCTCCGCCCCGCCAGCCCTCTCTCGCTTCGCGCTCCGCCCCGCCAGCCCTCTCTCGCTTCGCGCTCCGCCCCGCCAGCCCTCTCTCGCTTCGCGCTCCGCCCCGCCAGCCCTCTCTCGCTTCGCGCTCCGCCCCGCCAGCCCTCTCTCGCTTCGCGCTCCGCCCCGCCAGCCCTCTCTCGCTTCGCGCTCCGCCCCGCCAGCCCTCTCTCGCTTCGCGCTCCGCCCCGCCAGCCCTCTCTCGCTTCGCGCTCCGCCCCGCCAGCCCTCTCTCGCTTCGCGCTCCGCCCCGCCAGCCCTCTCTCGCTTCGCGCTCCGCCCCGCCAGCCCTCTCTCGCTTCGCGCTCCGCCTCGCCAGCCCTCTCTCGCTTCGCGCTCCGCCTCGCCAGCCCTCTCTCGCTTCGCGCTCCGCCTCGCCAGCCCTCTCGCTTCGCGCTCCGCCTCGCCAGCCCTCTCTCGCTTCGCGCTCCGCCTCGCCAGCCCTCTCTCGCTTCGCGCTCCGCCTCGCCAGCCCTCTCTCGCTTCGCGCTCCGCCTCGCCAGCCCTCTCTCGCTTCGCGCTCCGCCTCGCCAGCCCTCTCTCGCTTCGCGCTCCGCCTCGCCAGCCCTCTCTCGCTTCGCGCTCCGCCTCGCCAGCCCTCTCTCGCTTCGCGCTCCGCCTCGCCAGCCCTCTCTCGCTTCGCGCTCCGCCTCGCCAGCCCTCTCTCGCTTCGCGCTCCGCCTCGCCAGCCCTCTCTCGCTTCGCGCTCCGCCTCGCCAGCCCTCTCTCGCTTCGCGCTCCGCCTCGCCAGCCCTCTCTCGCTTCGCGCTCCGCCTCGCCAGCCCTCTCTCGCTTCGCGCTCCGCCTCGCCAGCCCTCTCTCGCTTCGTGCTCCGCCTCGCCAGCCCTCTCTCGCTTCGTGCTCCGCCTCGCCAGCCCTCTCTCGCTTTGTGCTCCGCCTCGCCAGCCCTCTCTCGCTTCGTGCTCCGCCTCGCCAGCCCTCTCTCGCTTGCTCTTCCTCTCTAGCAATCTGTGCTGGTGCTGTGTGGCAGCCATTGTGGTGGTGGTTTTGCGTCGGCGGGGTGTTGTGGCCTGGAGTCATGGAGACTCTGCTTTGTAGCATGGGTGTTTTGAGGAATCAGGTCATGGGCCCTGCTGGTGCATTGTAGCCGCACGGCGCCGCACATTTGAGGCATAGATTAGGCACCCACTCAGAGGTTCGCCATGACCCAGCAGTGGCTTTATACAGTCTGATCCGAATGTTAAACCAAGAACCTCATTTCAGGTATTTAATTTTTGCCTAGCGGCTTTAGATCAAGCTATGATTTTGGGACGTGCGATTCATGTCTGTCTTCCAGGTGCGCTATCTAGCACTCTTGCTCACTCTCGATTGCTAGCACTCTCTCCCCGGCCCTCCGCTTAAAATATCAAGCACTCGCATGATTATGGAGCAGGGATGAGCACACTCGCCCATCAGAGGAAGTCCAATGTGATAGTAGATGGCGGTCTCTAATAAAAGTGGCCTCTCAGTGTGGATACACAGGGATAGAGGTAAGCATCATGGCTAGCGTGAACCTGGACCTGATGCCTCGGTCACCGGACTAGAGCCGCGCAAACCTATCTGCCGACTTGACGATGCGCGGGCCTACTAATCGGCAGTGGCATAAGGGATGCTGCAGGTAGGAGGTTTGCAGAATAGTGACGTGGCGCGCAGATCCAGGTTCGTTCATCTTTTTGCTCGGCTCTACTTACTTAGAAAGTTCCTCCAGAGCCTGGAGCAGCTGCGTCGTCATCTCCTGATCTTTGGAACCCAGGGAAGACATTAAGAAATGGAGGTCATTGAATATCAGGATGTGATCGTCCCGGTGTTTCTTGGTAACCTGCACCAGTTTGTCCCATCGTTTTCCAACATCCACGCCTGGAGGGCACAGAAAGGTCAGGAATTATTCCGGTAGGGGATGCTGGGAGCTGTATCTTATAAGCTGAAGGGCCGCAGGTGGCTGAGCGCTGATCTAGCCTCTCAACCACTGACTCTAGATAAAGGGATTGCCCATAAGACAAATCTAGATCAATAAATTCCTTACCGTATACAGATTTATCATGGAGGTTAATGAGAAGCCTGTATGCAGTGAGCTCCCTCTAGTGGCGGCTGCAGGAACTTACAGCTTTATCTATGTTTATGCAGGAGATTTGGTCAGTGTTCTCCATTCACTTTCAAGGAGCAGGACACTTGCAGAGACATTTATTTTTAATATTTAATTTTTGCAGCTGACTTTCATTTAAACTGTTGCATCATTTGGCTTTTTACAGTCTCTTTTTCTGGAACCATTGAAAGTCGCATAATGAGGTAACTAAGAATCCAATAGTGAGCTCACTCCATCAGATGAGTTTCTCCCTTTTATCTCGAGACTACTCAGGTCTGTTCATCAGGCATGGTAGACCTGAAGAGACCTGAGTAGTCTCGAAAGCTTGCAATTATTACCATCTTTTCAGTTAGCCATTAAAAGGTATCAACCACTGAGGAATTCAGTTCTTTTAAACAATTTTTATCTCTACTGGCTAACACTGTACAAAGATATTTACCTGTATCCCTTTTATCTGTATTATTATTTATAATATTTATATATTTAATTTTATCTCTTGTTTTATCTTTTACCCGGTCTTATTATTTATTTTTGTCTTACATTTATTTATTTATTTTTTATTATTTTTCTGTCATTTATTTTATTTATTTTTCCATCTTGTTTGCTTTTATCTGTATTTTATTTATATTTTTATTTTATGTCTTATCTGTCTTATTTTATTTTTCCGCCTTATTTTATCTTTTTTAATTTGATTGATATTTATTTTATGTCTTGTTTTATCTTTTATATGCATTTTATTTTTTTTAAGTATTTTATGTCTTTTTTTTTATAACTGAATATTTTATTGAATTTTTCAAAACAAAGAAAATACATGGATATGGCCCGCAAACATGTGAGCAGTAATTTTAAACCATAAATCAGGACACACATCATATTATCCATTGATATATTAGAAACAAAGAATGTGACAAAACAGACACTACAATACTAGACAAGGAGACATAGGGAGGAAGGGGACAGAATTATCTTTTATTTATTTTTCCATTTTGTTTTTTTTATCTTTTTCATTTTATTTATATTATTTATTTTATGTCTTGTTTTATCTGTATTATTTTATATAATTATTTTGTCGTTTTATCTGTATTTATTTATATTTTATTTTATCTTACCTATGTCTTATTTTATTTTTCTATTTATTTTGTCTTATCTGTCTTATTTTATTTATTTTCAGTCTTTTTTTATCTTATCTGTATTATTTTATTCATATATTATTTAATGTCTTGTTTTATTTTAATTTATTTTTCCGTCTTGTTTTATCTATTTTTCCTTGTTTTATCTGTATTTATTATTTTATTTATATATTATTTATTTTCTTATCTATTATGTCTTTTAACTGTCTTAATTTATTTTTCTTTTATCGGTCTTATTTTATTTTTTTCTATTCATTTTTCCGTCTTGTTTTATCTTTTATCTATTACTTTTTATTTTATATTATGTCTTATCTCTATAATTTTATTTTTTCCATCAGTATTCTTTATTTATTGATTTTGTCTTGTTTTATCTGTCTTATTTTATTTATATATAGTTTATTATTTTATTTATTTTTATCTGTCTTGTTATCCTCTAATTGGTCTTATTTTTTATTATTTTATTATTTATTTGATCTGTCTCGTTTTTTTATCTGCCCATTTCTGACCTCCACTGTGCTGATTTATTACACCAGATCACATTAAAGTGGAACTGAACTTTGATGTGGTCATAACTTAGCTGAGAGAAGCCTAGAAGAAGAAAAAAACAAACAAACCAGAGAGAAGAATTCCAGACTTTGGGTAGGACTAGCTCACTGATGGAATATCAGTTAGCTCATTCTTCATCCCGCAGGGAAAACAAAGCCAAAAAAGTGCAATATTTTTATAATTCTAGGCTATCCTTTAAAGAGATATTCCTATTTTATAAAGTGAGGGCTGCCTAGGAGCACCATGGTGTAAGGATAAAGGGGACAAGTTAAAATTGTCGCCCCCTGCTGGATAATATAGAGAAAGCTCCGGGGGTCGATCCAATATGTCGTCGCACAGGACTGTACCTTCCATCTGAAGCCGGAGGAGCAGAGATGAATTGTCCACGACGTCCAGCATGCTCCCGCTGGTGAAGCAGATGGGTGCGATCTACGGCCGAGGAGGGGGATGATTAGTTTTGCACAGCGCCCGTATCTCAATTTCTAGATGGAAAATCCCTTTAAGTAATTTTTGTGCAGAACGCCAAGTACTCACATATTCATCGTACAGGGTCATGGCCGCTTCATATTCCCCCTGGAAAGAGAATAAATGGTCAGTAGACAGTTCTGTACACTCCTAATCTATATAGATGCATCTTTTGTTCTCTGTTGTCAGCCAGATGATAAATGAGATAAATGCAGGGGCTCACAACTGGGTGGTTGTGTACAAATAACACCGCCATGCGCAATATATAAATTATAATTGCCCCACCTTCTCGATGAAGTATAAGGCCCAGTGCCAGTAGACGTGGCAGGCGAGCATGTCTCCTCCCTGCAAGAAAATACAAGGAAAATCTAAACAATGGCTGAAGATCGCACCCAACCGCGACCGTGAGGCAACTGACAGGCCAGAGGGGTGCAGGCGGTAATTAGCCCCATGTTCTCATGATTTCTTCTACTGATGCTTTGACAATAAGAACTTTCATAGGGACGCGTCAGACAGTAACACCAGGACTTTACCTTCCAGTTGTTTTCGGTTTGTTTCATGAAGGACAAGCCTTCCTCTACACCGGCCTTCATCTCGTATACGTGAGCAACGGTGTGCACCGACCAACAGTCCTTCGGGTCTATAGTCAGTGCCTAGATAATATAAGGAGAGATAAGAAAACTATGGCGTCATATTGTCTGATACTGCACTAAGTGACATTCAGATTGGATGGGGAGGAGGGGGATGCAGCTGCAGTCTCTTAGCTTCTTCCTATGAGATTTTGCTATGAGATGAATGAGGGAAATTAAACTACAGTCTCTCAGCTCCCTCCTATGAGATTATGCTATGAGAGGGAGGGGGGGGGATGCAGCTGCAGTCTCTCAGCTTCTTCCTATAAGATTATGCTATAATAGGGAGGAGGGGGATGCAGCTGCAGTTTCTCAGCTTCTTCCTATAAGATTATGCTATAAAAGGGAGGAGGGGGATGCAGCTGCAGTCTCTCAGCTTCTTCCTATAAGATTATGCTATAAAAGGGAGGAGGGGGATGCAGCTGCAGTCTCTCAGCTTCTTCCTATGAGATTATGCTATGAGAGGGAGGAGGGAGATGCAGCTGCAGTCTCTCAGGTCCTTCCTATGAGATTATGCTATGAGAGGGAGGAGAGGGATGCAGCTGCAGTCTCTCAGCTTCTTCCTATGAGATTATGCTATGAGAGGGAGGAGGGGGATGCAGCTGCAGTCTCTCAGGTCGTTCCTATGAGATTATGCTATGAGAAGGAGGATGGGGATGCTGCTGCAGTCTCTCAGCTTCTTCCTATGAGATTATGCTATGAGAGGGAGGAGGGGGATGCAGCTGCAGTCTCTCATGTCCTTCCTATGAGATTATGCTATGAGAAGGAGGAGGGAGATGCAGCTGCAGTCTCAGGTCCTTCCTATGAGATTATGCTATGAGAGGGAGGAGTGGGATGCAGCTGAAGATGAGATTGTGTTCTCTGGGGTCAGCACTCAGGTCTGTTTTAATCACACACCTGTATACCTCAAGCAAAAAAAGAAAGAAAAAGATATTTATATATATATATATATATATATATATATATTATTTTTATTTTATTTTTTTTTTAAAAAAAAGGTGTGCCGTCCTTCTACAATTCCTCTTGGAAATGTATAATTGACGTGCTAACCGTTCCCCTTTCAATATGGTGTGTCCTTAGTGAATCAGCACTGATTACAGAAGCATGTTCCGCCAACAAGGGGAAGGGTAACCCCTGCTTTTCAATTTATTTCTATATTTCCAGGAGGAATAATAGGAGGGACATCACTATGCAAAAGGTGCTCAAGAATAGAGCTGCCTTTGGATAATATGAAGTGAAATAAGCTGAATACTGACTAATAAGACCGCACAAAAGCAAACAAAATTAGGGTTTTTTGGTCCATCTTCCCATTGCACATGTCAGTCTTCCTAAAGCGAATGGGAGCTATGGAGGTCATTAATATGAGGCTGGTGGGCACCGTGGGGGTCCCAGCACTCCAACCAATCATCTGATTGATGGGGCTGTAGAGCACAGAAAATCGCACAGCGCCACACAAGACAGTGGCCGTGACTGGTACTGCAGTGATCTCTTTTAATTAAAATAATACGGTAATAATAATAATAATAATAATAATAATAATAATATTTATTTACCTAACATAGGTTATAAGCTTAAAAATATAATTTACATGGAAATATTTTTTTTTAATATTTTCAACCGATCCATTTTTTGACATGTCCAAATTAAAATTTGTTTACCTCTTTGGCCACCTTCAGAGCTTGATCATAAAAGTTTGTTTCAAGCAGCCCAAATGAGTACATGCCTTTCACGTAACTATAACGAAAGGAAAATCCCTTTAAATAATCATCTCATAGTCCAGAATCAGCAGGATAATCCAGAATTTTAGCTCATTTTATGTCAATGCATAGTACAAAGCCAAGATGTCATTTTTTATGTTAAAGCAATCACCACTAGGGGGAGCTTGTGGGATATGTTTGGACATTGCACTAGTTATGTCTGCAGTGAGCTCCCTCTAGTGGTGGCTGAAGGAAGTTAACATTTTATAATGTGTAAATGGAGGGGGGCAGAGGACTGAAGGGGAATTGTCATCTCTTTCCATGCTGATTTTTGGTCATTGTGATTGCATAGTATAAAGCAAATACATGTAATGCTGACGCACCTACTTAAAGGAGTATCCGGGGTCCAATATGGAAGAATCCGGGAGATGGAATCTCTCATCTGATTTTTCTGTCCAAGGTAGAAGTAGGAATCATGGGCAAGTTTTATAGCCAGCAAGTCCAAGGGGTGATCCTGTAAGATCTGGTCCCACATGTCCGCCGCCTTTGGAATATTTCTAAATATTAAAAGAATATAAGTGCCGAACTGTTTTTTGAGGGGTTTTTTTGCATATACAATGCCTACAAGTAGTGTTCAACCCCCTGCAGATTTAGCAGGTTTGATAAGATGCAAATAAGTTAGAGCCTGCAAACTTCAAACAAGAGCAGGATTTATTAACAGATGCATAAATCTTACAAACCAACAAGTTATGTTGCTCAGTTAAATTTTAATACATTTTCAACATAAAAGTGTGGGTCAATTATTATTCAACCCCTAGGTTTAATATTTTGTGGAATAACCCTTGTTTGCAATTACAGCTAATAATCGTCTTTTATAAGACCTGATCAGGCCGGCACAGGTCTCTGGAGTTATCTTGGCCCACTCCTCCATGCAGATCTTCTCCAAGTTATCTAGGTTCGTTGGGTGTCTCATGTGGACTTTAATCTTGAGCTCCTTCCACAAGTTTTCAATTGGGTTAAGGTCAGGAGACTGACTAGGCCACTGCAACACCTTGATTTTTTCCCTCTTGAACCAGGCCTTGGTTTTCTTGGCTGTGTGCTTTGGCTCGTTGTCTTGTTGGAAGATGAAATGACGACCCATCTTAAGATCCTTGATGGAGGAGCGGAGGTTCTTGGCCAAAATCTCCAGGTAGGCCGTGCTATCCATCTTCCCATGGATGCGGACCAGATGGCCAGGCCCCTTGGCTGAGAAACAGCCCCACAGCATGATGCTGCCACCACCATGCTTGACTGTAGGGATGGTATTCTTGGGGTCGTATGCAGTGCCATCCAGTCTCCAAACGTCACGTGTGTGGTTGGCACCAAAGATCTCGATCTTGGTCTCATCAGACCAGAGAACCTTGAACCAGTCTGTCTCAGAGTCCTCCAAGTGATCATGAGCAAACTGTAGACGAGCCTTGACATGACGCTTTGAAAGTAAAGGTACCTTACGGTCTCGTCTGGAACGGAGACCATTGCGGTGGAGTACGTTACTTATGGTATTGACTGAAACCAATGTCCCCACTGCCATGAGATCTTCCCGGAGCTCCTTCCTTGTTGTCCTTGGGTTAGCCTTGACTCTTCGGACAAGCCTGGCCTCAGCACGGGTGGAAACTTTCAAAGGCTGTCCAGGCCGTGGAAGGCTAACAGTAGTTCCATAAGCCTTCCACTTCCGGATGATGCTCCCAACAGTGGAGACAGGTAGGCCCAACTCCTTGGAAAGGGTTTTGTACCCCTTGCCAGCCTTGTGACCCTCCACGATCTTGTCTCTGATGGCCTTGGAATGCTCCTTTGTCTTTCCCATGTTGACCAAGTATGAGTGCTGTTCACAAGTTTGGGGAGGGTCTTAATTAGTCGGAAAAGGCTGGAAAAAGAGATAATTAATCCAAACATGTGAAGCTCATTGTTCTTTGTGCCTGAAATACTTCTTAATACTTTAGGGGAACCAAACAGAATTCTGGTGGTTTGAGGGGTTGAATAATAAATGACCTCTGAATAAACTTTTCACAATTTAAAAAAAAAAAATAAAAAAAGAAATAACATTCTTTTTTGCTGCATTTCACACTTCCAGGCTGATCTACAGTCCAAATGTCACAATGCCAAGTTAATTCTGAATGTGTAAACCTGCTAAATCTGCAGGGGGTTGAATACTACTTGTAGGCACTGTATTTCATGTGCCGTCCCTCAGTTATTCCTCCTGGAAATGTATGCATAGACTAGTCATGCCAATAAGGTGCTTACACCTCTGGAGCTGCCCAAATAGAGCGGATTGTGCAGGGGCTATTGACAAGGCAGGGGAATAGGGAGGACTAATTATTATCTAGTGATACATTTCCAGGAAGAATATCAAGAGGGATCAGCAAAAAAAAAAATAATATGGTGTGAATACATCCCAATGGTATGTGCAGACCCGACGCAATTTCAAGGTGAAGATGTTTCATGAAACGCTGGCATCTTTTTCCTGAAGGATCTTTTTTTAATAATATATATATATATATATATATATATATATATATATATATATATATATATATATATATCCCCTTTTATCGATGTTTTTGGCCACTTTAGATGTAAATGGAGTAGAAGAAAATAAAAATTAAAATAAAAATACTAAAAAATATGAGAAAATTAAAAAAAGTCGTTCTACCCTTTAGCAAACATCTCCAGTGCGTCTACGTGTAATTTTTCCCTTTCGGTCAGGGGCTGAGTCTTGGCCAAATCTGACATGGTTTTCAGGTCCCTCTCAAATTCCTTATCGAGCAGTGGTGACCGACCAGTGCCGATCAGGTCCAAACCGTTAGAAATCACATGTCCCATTACTGAAAGAAGAAAAAATAATCAGTCACTATTACTAAAATACAAGTAGACATTACTGCGACTATCCAGCTTTCCCAGATCCCTGAATTCCATAAGACCTGCTGTGCATTTATGGAAAGTTCAATGACAACCCGACGGGAACAAAAATCGGTCAAATTGGTTGTCAGATAGGTTTCCCAGAACCTGATATATTAAAAATATCAGTATAGCCGGGTGACGTGTTGCACCTCCTGGCTATAGGACTGCCAAATGGCACGAGGTGATTATTCAGAGCCCTGAACTCCACTAGATTGATTAGCTGTGCATTTATGGAAAGTTGAGTGACAACCCCATTTGAACAAAAATCGGTTGTCAAATTTCCCAGAAACTGATATATGACAAGTATCAGTATAGCCGGGTGACACTTTGCAGCTCCCGGCTATAGGGTGCCAAATGGCACAAATTGATGCGGATTTGTGGCAAGTATAGGTGTAACTAATGGTTAACCAGTACTTGCCATAAAACTGGAGCAATTTGCTGCACACTAGTACTCTACACCCTCAAAATGTCACCCCAGTCTCACAGTATCGCCCATGAACTATAGGCCAAGATTACTGCACCCACCTTTCCCAGATTCCTGAACAGCAGGAATCCATTGTGCTGAAAACTGAGTGACAACTCTGCGAGCAAAATATAGTCACATACAGTGCCTACAAGTAGTATTCAACCCCCTGCAGATTTAGCAGGTTTGATAAGATGCAAATAAGTTAGAGCCTGAAAACTTCAAACAAGAGCAGGATTTATTAACAGATGCATAAATCTTACAAACCAACAAGTTATGTTGCTCAGTTAAATTTTAATAAATTTTCAACATAAAAGTGTGGGTCAATTATTATTCAACCCCTAGGTTTAATATTTTGTGGAATAACCCTTGTTTGCAATTACAGCTAATAATCGTCTTTTATAAGACCTGATCAGGCCGGCACAGGTCTCTGGAGTTATCTTGGCCCACTCCTCCATGCAGATCTTCTCCAAGTTATCTAGGTTCTTTGGGTGTCTCATGTGGACTTTAATCTTGAGCTCCTTCCACAAGTTTTCAATTGGGTTAAGGTCAGGAGACTGACTAGGCCACTGCAACACCTTGATTTTTTCCCTTTTGAACCAGGCCTTGGTTTTCTTGGCTGTGTGCTTTGGGTCGTTGTCTTGTTGGAAGATGAAATGACGACCCATCTTAAGATCCTTGATGGAGGAGCGGAGGTTCTTGGCCAAAATCTCCAGGTAGGCCGTGCTATCCATCTTCCCAAGGATACGGACCAGATGGCCAGGCCCCTTGGCTGAGAAACAGCCCCACAGCATGATGCTGCCACCACCATGCTTGACTGTAGGGATGGTATTCTTGGGGTCGTATGCAGTGCCATCCAGTCTCCAAACGTCACGTGTGTGGTTGGCACCAAAGATCTCGATCTTGGTCTCATCAGACCAGAGAACCTTGAACCAGTCTGTCTCAGAGTCCTCCAAGTGATCATGAGCAAACTGTAGACAAGCCTTGACATGACGCTTTGAAAGTAAAAGGTACCTTACAGGCTCGTCTGGAATGGAGACCATTGCGGTGGAGTACGTTACTTATGGTATTGACTGAAACCAATGTCCCCACTGCCATGAGATCTTCCCGGAGCTCCTTCCTTGTTGTCCTTGGGTTAGCCTTGACTCTTCGGACAAGCCTGGCCTCGGCACGGGTGGAAACTTTCAAAGGCTGTCCAGGCCGTGGAAGGCTAACAGTAGTTCCATAAGCCTTCCACTTCCGGATGATGCTCCCAACAGTGGAGACAGGTAGGCCCAACTCCTTGGAAAGGGTTTTGTACCCCTTGCCAGCCTTGTGACTCTCCACGATCTTGTCTCTGATGGCCTTGGAATGCTCCTTTGTCTTTCCCATGTTGACCAAGTATGAGTGCTGTTCACAAGTTTGGGGAGGGTCTTAATTAGTCAGAAAAGGCTGGAAAAAGAGATAATTAATCCAAACATGTGAAGCTCATTGTTCTTTGTGCCTGAAATACTTCTTAATACTTTAGGGCAGGGGTGGGGAACCTCCGGCCCGCGGGCCGCATGCGGCCCGCCATGACCTTTTATGTGGCCCCCGGGCAGATTCCCGGGGGAGGCAGTGCTCGTGCTGTCACCGCGGTTTGCTGCCGCCGGCCCTTTAAATCCACACATTGCTGTTTGTGCAGCAATGTGTTCTCCCGTCGGCCAGTGCCAATTGTGGGCGGGTCTACAGCAGCCTCAGCTTCCTGCCTTGTGTGTCCGCCCCCTGCCCTCCGGAGATCAGTGCCTTCTCCTTCTGATGCAGTGTGTCCGCCCCCTGCCCTCCGGTGATGTGAGTGCAATGCTGCTGTGAGTCCAGCGCCGACCCTCTGCTGCTATGTGCCCTGCCCAATGCTTTGTGCCTCCCCACACCAGTTCTGTAAACCCTCTCCCCCAGAGTTGCATGAAACTCTCAGCGCAGTGTGGCCCCCAATGTCCTGTGTGCACCCCTCCCCCAGTCCTGTGTGCAGCCCCCCAATGTCCTGTGTGCAGCCCATCACCCAGTAGTCCTGTTTGCACCCCCCCCAATCCTGTGTGCACCCCTCCCCCAGTCCTGTGTGCACCCCCACACAATCCTATGTGCAGCCCATCACCCAGTCCTGTGTGCACCCCCCAGTCCTGTGTGCACCCCACCCAGTCCTGTGTGCACCCCACCCAGTCCTGTGTGCACCCCACCCAGTCCTGTGTGCACCCCACCCAGTCCTGTGTGCACCCCACCCAGTCCTGTGTGCACCCCCCCTAGTCCTGTGTGCACCCCCCCTAGTCCTGTGTGCACCCCCCCTAGTCCTGTGTGCACCCCCCCCCTAGTCCTGTGTGCACCCCCCCCTAGTCCTGTGTGCACCCCCCCTAGTCCTGTGTGCACCCCCCCTAGTCCTGTGTGCACCCCCCCTAGTCCTGTGTGCAGCCCCCCCAGTCCTGTGTGCAGCCCCCCCAGTCCTGTGTGCAGCCCCCCCAGTCCTGTGTGCAGCCCCCCCAGTCCTGTGTGCAGCCCCCCCAGTCCTGTGTGCACCCCCCCCCAGTCCTGTGTGCACCCCCCCCCCAGTCCTGTGTGCACCCCCCCCAGTCCTGTGTGCACCCCCCCCAGTCCTGTGTGCACCCCCCAGTCGTGTGTGCAGCCCCCCCAGTCGTGTGTGCAGCCCCCCCCAGTCGTGTGTGCGCCCCCCCAGTCGTGTGTGCGCCCCCCCAGTCGTGTGTGCGCCCCCCCAGTCGTGTGTGCGCCCCCCCAGTCGTGTGTGCGCCCCCACAGTCGTGAGTGCCTCCCCCACAGTGATGTCTGTGCCTCCCCCACAGTGATGTCTGTGCCTCCCCCACAGTGATGTCTGTGCCTCCCCCACAGTGATGTCTGTGCCTTCCCCACAGTGATGTCTGTGCCTTCCCCACAGTGATGTCTGTGCCTTCCCCACAGTGATGTCTGTGCCTTCCCCACAGTGATGTCTGTGCCTTCCCCACAGTGATGTCTGTGCCTTCCCCACAGTGATGTCTGTGCCTTCCCCACAGTGATGTCTGTGCCTTCCCCACAGTGGTGTCTGTGCCCCCAGCCCCTCCAGTGGTGTCTGTGCCCCCAGCCCCTCCAGTGGTGTCTGTGCCCCCAGCCCCTCCAGTGGTGTCTGTGCCCCCAGCCCCTCCAGTGGTGTCTGTGCCCCCAGCCCCTCCAGTGGTGTCTGTGCCCCCAGCCCCTCCAGTGGTGTCTGTGCCCCCAGCCCCGCGTGTGGTGTCTGTGCCCCCAGCCCCGCGTGTGGTGTCTGTGCCCCCAGCCCCGCGTGTGGTGTCTGTGCCCCCAGCCCCGCGTGTGGTGTCTGTGCCCCCAGCCCCATGCCCCCAGTTAATTAATTGCTTCACCCAATATAGCAGGGTCATTTAAACATTGATAATTTTGTGCGGCCCCCGAAGGTTGGTAGAAATTTCCAAATGGCCCCCGACAGAAAAAAGGTTCCCCACCGCTGCTTTAGGGGAACCAAACAGAATTCTGGTGGTTTGAGGGGTTGAATAATAAATGACCCTCTGAATAAACTTTTCTCAATTTAAAAATAAAAAAAGAAATAACATTCTTTTTTGCTGCAGAGCATTTCACACTTCCAGGCAGATCTACAGTCCAAATGTCACAATGCCAAGTTCATTCCGAATGTGTAAACCTGCTAAATCTGCAGGGGGTGGAATACTACTTGTAGGCACTGTATCATATATCCAGGTTTTCAGAAGCTTATATGATTCAGTTACAAAAAATTAAGATTTCTGGGTGACGCGATGTGGCTCCGAGCTAAGCAGGATGCAATTGTAGCAAAAACTCAGCTGAAGTGTATTAGGCCTGTAGAAGTTCATAGTCTCTGGATGTGATCAAGAACGTTTTCATTCACTGACAGCAATCAGAGATCTTGCAGCATGGATGCTATTAGGATGTCGTATGTATCTGCAATGGATGTATGTCGGGCACGTACCAAAATTTGGATCCGCTGCTTTGATTTTCTGCAGGCAGCCCTCAATGCCTCCCATTGTTTGGTCATTTGTCCATGTAACATACTATGTAAAAAATTAAATAAATAGTAAATTCTAATTAAAATTATATTATATTATATATATATATATATTATATATATATACACACACATACACGAACACACATTATAATTATATATATATATATCTATTTTTCTATATTTTGGTGATATTTTTTATTTTGTGTACTTTCTGTCATTTTTTAAGTCCTACACAAAAACCTATGAGGAAAAAAAACGACAAAAATTCTAAATATTTAGTCTTTTTAATAATTTGCTAAAAAAAAAAACCCAATTAGGCCGCAGTATTTTGTTATCTGACCCCCCCTCCCCCCTGTCAAAAAAAAAAAATAAAAATTGTGAAGTCAAATAAATGCGAGTCCCCCCATGCTGAAGCCGACGCCATTCACTTAAAGCCGCTGCCCCTTTATTTTCAGGATCTGCGGGGAGGGGGGGGGGGGTCCCAGAGCTTAGACTTCCATCTATCAACATGATTTGCCATCACTTTTGAAGAAGGGAATAAGTTTCTAAAGAGAATGTGTCACCACATCCAAAAAAGAAAAATAACCAGTTTTTTATTTTTTTTTTTGTAAATCCGCCATATGATTCCATAGATATGGGCCTTTTTATTTAGTGCTAGTTGTTATGGTCTTTACAAGGGGTGTTATTCACTGGATCCTCAGGGGCGTGTCTTTAGGCTTCTCTGCATAATTAACCAATGAGTGACGCCCCCTTGGAAAATAACATACAATTTGTACTCATTAAAAAGGTCTCTACTTATGGAATTGTAAAGAAACAATACTAAGAGGGGTATCAGTAGTGAAACAAAAATCAAAACTGACCATTTAGGATTTGGTGAAAAGTTTCTTTATAAAGGGAACCTGTCACCGGGTTTTTTCTCTTATGAGCTGCGGCCACCACCATTGAGCTCTTATATATAGTATTCTATAATACTGTATATAAGAGCCCAGGCTACGCTGTATAACGTAAAAAAAAAAAACACCTTTATAGTACTCACCTAGGGGGTGGTGCTGTCCGTTGCGTGTCGCTGCTCTCGGTCCGGTGCCGCCTCCATTTTATGTGAACGCCATCCTCCTGGCCAGCCCTGTGCGCATGACGTTTCCTGCGTCATTCACAGAGAAACCTCTCTTGTGCTCCTGCACGCTTTAATCTGCCCTGCTGAGGCAGGTGATGTACAGATGGTGATTTTGGTGCTGTATTTATGAACTGATGGTGCTGAATTTCTATACTGATGGTGATTCTGATGCTGTATTCATGTACTGATGGTGGTGTTGTATTCCTGTATTGATAGTGGTTCTGGTGCTGTATTCCATTGTAGGAAACAGTGATTTTTTTTTCCATATACTGCAATGCCCTCCTAATATTGCAGGATATAATATAAGCAGACTAAGTAGAAATCCCGACTTTATCATGCTCTAATCCTCAGGGCTCTCAAAGCTTTCTTGCTATGTAGGACATGATAGTACAGTGCCTGACCCTAAGACTGTCATGGCATATATTTTGGTTGGTATGTTGTTTCACTTTAAGATTGATCACCAATCAGAAAATTCCGTAAAAAAAAAAAAATATATAATAACCCCCCCCCCCCCCCTAAATGTCATATTCATGGCGGCACGGTGGCTCAGTGGTTAGCACTGCAGTCTTGCAGCGCTGGGGTCCTGGGTTCAAATCCCACCAAGGACAACATCTACAAGGAGTTTGTATGTTCTCCCCGTGTTTGCGTGGGTTTCCACCAGATACTCCGGTTTCCTCCCATACTCCAAAGACATACAGATAGGGAACCTAGATTGTGAGCCCCAATGGGGACAGTGTTACCATTGTTTGTAAAGCGCTGTGGAATCAATAGCGCTATATAAATGAATAAATATTATTATATTATATTCATGTCCCTCCCTGCTGGCTAATGCATTTGGTAAAACCTACGAAGAGAAGTGGGGGCAGGGAATTGACAACTGTTCTGAGCACATTTTTTTGCTCGGGGGTTGTCACATTAATATTTTAATTAATGCAATACTAATTGCTCTGTACTGCCCCCTACCTGTAAGAATATGGAACTGAACGGTTAAGAAAAATGTCCATATCTGCCTGGAATTGCACTCTAAGCAATAAAAGTCTATTAAGCAACCCATGCGATATAATTTTACAAGGCTGGTTCTTTATTTGGACAATTTGCCGAGTCAGCGCGGTTGTCTTATAATGGCGTTGTGGGTCACAGGCCATCGGTTTGGACCGGGGGTTCTTCCATTTACGGATAGAGGCGGCAATAATATACTATACACAGAGCCAAAGGCCCAGAGGAGCGGGATCACGTGTTACCTGATACAAGGTGGCGTCAAACAGTTTACAAGCGTCATTGCTAGTAGTGGAAAGGGTCATCCCCGCATCCTGCCAGGCCTGGAATCAGAAGCAAATAATGATCAGAAGCTCTTAAAGGGGAAACACAGCTAAAATACCCATCAGCGGCACTGATCCCCATCCATTTCTTTGCACTGCCTTAGTCCTCCCTTTGTGAGACTCCCATACTTTCACACCATAGAGCAATTATTCACACACCCTGTTTATTTTCTTTTGTCCTTATATACATGTTTACTTCTACTTACCCTGTGCATCACAAGAACAACCATTATTTAAATGTGATTTATACAAACAATATGATGGATTGATTCTACAATGGTTTCATTTTGGGCCCTGGGTCTGTTTTTTTGGGGGGGGGGGTGTTTTTTTTTACATCCTACACATTCTCCTATTTTCTCTTTTTAAATGGCTTTAACACTAGAAGTCCCAGGAATTTCGAGCGCCATAGGGTTCCAATGATAGAAATGTTAAATGACCCCTCTCTGGGACTTCTAGTGTTAATATATATATCCCTTTGAATTGATGTACCGATAAAGGATTTTTACATTATTCATTGGAGAAGAGTCTCTTAATTTCTGTCAGATCTATAGAAATAGAAAGAAACAGCAACAGACAGCTTAAAAAAAAATTGCACCCTATGGAGCTTATTGGTACAGCTTTTTTCTATAATTAAGTAAATAGGTTAATGAGAAAAAAAAAAAAAAGACGTGGGGTCCCCAGCATTTTTGAGAACCAGAAAAGGTAAAGCAGAGAGCGGGGGTTGATGTTATCAGGCTGGGAAGGTCCATGGTTATTGACCATAACTGCTGCATCTATTAGATGTGGCTGCGGGCTGCTATTGTTATACTGGGAAGGGCCAAATAACCATGGGCCTTCCCAGCCTGATAATACCAGCCCCCAGCTGTCTGCTTTACCTTTTCTGGTTTCAAAAATGCGTCTTTTTTTTTACCATTAACTTATTTACTTAATTATAAAAAAAGCTGTACCAATAAGCTCCATAGGGTGCCATTTTTTTTTAAGCTGTAGGGGGGACCCCACGTCTTATTCTTCTTTTTCAATCATTTATTTAATCATAAAAAGCTGTCCATTAAGCTCCACAGTGTGCAATTTTATTATATGTCAGCAGGGGGATGGGGGGGGGGCAATTATACGGTATATCTGGCTGTCTATATGTCTGTAAATCTGTCTCTCTCAATCTCTATCTATTACCTATCTCTGTAGCCACTGGTGTCCAAAAACAGTAGAAGGACGCATGTGTAAATAACATGCAAAAATGTATAAAAACACTGTGTGTGCACATAACCTTAATTGAAATGAATGGGTGAAAAAAAATGCTCAAAAAGCTGATAAGATTGACAAACGACAGATTATTTTCTGCACCAAATCTACAAGTCACACAAAAGCAATGTGTGCATGACTCTTCAGGATTCTCATTGACTTTGCTGGCATCAGGATTCCCTTCAGGTTGTATGACAAATCTGCACTCAAAAAGGCATCAAAAACGTAATAAAACTGCAACTTGCACACAGCCTAAGGGTCAGACATTGACATAGTGGCACTAGAGCACTGCTACCGCCATGAGGCAAGATGGTGATAGCAGTTTGAGATGTTGCCCCGGGAGTAATGCAAATACAATTGAAGATACGAGCAGTGCAGGGGAACTCTAATCAGCTTCCGGCCCAACATACCGCAGCATGATGAGGTCACCTCATCACACTGCTGACATCACCAAAGTGCAGCAGAACAGGAGATGATTGCGGTAAATGGAGTCAAAGATTCAACGGACATTTACTACATGTCGGGGAAAGGGTGGTGAGAGCACAGAATAGGGCACAGAATAGAGAGTGGACAGTGTAGGGAAGGGGCATAGTATAGACAGGGGTAATGCTTAGCTGGCATAGTATACGGCGGAGGTAGTATAGACAGGAGATACAGTATGGAGAAGGGGCACAGTGAAGAGATGTGATACAGCATAAAGACAGGGGGATACCCTGAAAATGGTGACAAATGACAATTATTTTTAAAGGCACAATGTTGGGATTTGCAGCAGAAGACTGGAAAAGAGGGAAGTGTTCAGAGACAAACTGTGAATGTCAAAAGTCATCATAGTGTCTGATCTTGATGGAGACAAAAGGGGATGGGATCGACTCAAATCAAAGAAAACATCATCTGGAAGGTGTAGGTGTGAAATATTTATCATCCTGCTGGGGTCTCATAAGTAATGTGATTCCTGCATGGTCCACAGTCTGACGATAGCTGGTAACAACAACTCCCAGCATCTCCTTTCCATTGTTAACACTCATACCTGGAGTTGTAGGTTCATGTAATACAAACATTTATTGGGAGGGATGACCTGGAATTTACAGTTGATTGCTGTACTAAGCTTGGTATAGTATTCCTGTACTGACGGTGGTTTTGCTGTTGTATTTTTGAATTGACGGTGCTTTTGGTGCCGATTGTGGTCATGGTCCTGTATTTCTGTACTAATGGTGGAGCTGTATTTCTGTATTGATGGTGGTTCTGGTGCTGTATTCTTGTATTGAAGGTGGTTCTGGTGCTGTATTCCTGTACTGATGGTGGTTCTGGTGCTGTATCCCTGTACTGAAGGTGGTTCTGATACTGTAGTACATCATAGGAGACAGTGATTTGTTCTATATACTGCACTATATAATATAAGCAATCAGCATAAATAAAAAATTAATAAATGCTGTCAAATCAAACCCCAAGAAACAGTTAAGGAATTGTGTTTTTTCACTGCAGGTTTATATTTCACTGCGGGAAGGGGCACCATTTCAATTTTAGCCTCATGTAGAAGAAAAGTTAAAAATCACACTTGCAGTAGAAACAGGTTTGCTCCATCCTACACATGGGCAGGTAATGGGGTGTGACTTGAAAAATGGGGAGCGATGTTTGGAAATTAGTTCAATGCCTTCTTTGCCATGCTGCCTCAGCACACTACAAAAGTGCCAATCTTAAATGGACTGTCAGCACAGAATGACTGTTCAAACCAACTACAGGTGCCCGATGCACCCTTGGTGCGGCCAAACATTGAAGTGCACCTTCCCTACTGCTTGTTTTCCATCTAACTATCCTTCTCTGGCTTTTTGAAGCCAGAGCTGTCAATCAAAGAAAGGGGAGGTGGAAATAGTGAAAAAACAAAGAGGTGGGAAGAAGCACTGAACTGTTTATGCCCACACCAAGGATGCACCGAGCGCCTGTACTTGGTTTGAACAGTCATTCTTTGCTATTTTAAAGATGGCAATACTATTTTCAGGGGCTCTGTGGCTCACAAAGTTTTACATTCAAAGCCATAATTTCCTTTATTTACAAGAGCATTCTTGTAAAGGGAAATCTTCCAGAAAAATGCTTAATTTCCCCATTGACTTCAAATACACTCGGGTACTCGTTACACATGGTAGTGCCCGCTCATCACTAGTTACGAGTACTGAGCACCCGAGCATGGTAGTGCCCGCTCATCACTAGTTACGAGTACTGAGCACCCGAGCATGGTAGTGCCCGCTCATCACTAGTTACGAGTACAGAGCACCAGAGCATGGTAGTGCCCGCTCATCACTAGTTACGAGTACAGAGCACCCGAGCATTGTAGTGTCCGCTCATCACTAGTTACGAGTACCGAGCACCTGAGCATGGTAGTGCTCGCTCATCACTAGTTACAAGTACCGAGCACCTGAGCATGGTAGTGCCCGCTCATCACTAGTTACGAGTACCGAGCACCTGAGCATGGTAGTGCCCGCTCATCACTAGTTACGAGTACCGAGCACCCGAGCATGGTAGTGCCCGCTCATCACTAGTTACCAGTACTGAGCACCTGAGCATGGTAGTGCCCGCTCATCACTAGTTACCAGTACTGAGCACCCGAGCATGGTAGTGCCAACTCATCACTAGTTACTAGTACTGAGCACCCGAGCATGGTAGTGTCCGCTCATCACTAGTTACGAGTACTGAGCACCAGAGCATGGTAGTGCTCGCTCATCACTAGTTACGAGTACTGAGCACCCGAGAGCATGGTAGTGCCCGCTCATCACTAGTAACAAGTACCGAGCACCCGAGCATGGTAGTGCCCGCTCATCACTAGTTACCAGTACTGAGCACCCGAGCATGGTAGTGTCCGCTCATCACTAGTTACGAGTACTGAGCACCCGAGCATGGTAGTGCCCGCTCATCACTAGTTACGAGTACTGAGCATAGTAGTGCCCGCTCATCAATAGTTACGAGTACCGAGCACCTGAGCATGGTAGTGCCCGCTCATCACTAGAGAATACTCCAATTATAGTTGCCTAACCCCTTATATGCTATACAAAAAGACTGCCGGCACTCCTAAAACTGCAATATGAACAGGTGCATAACTGAAGACATAAAATTAAAAAAAAGACAATTTGCACTGTGAAATTCTAAAGCTGAAAAAGGTACCCACTAACGAGATATGCCGTGACGTGGCTACTGGGCAGATATAGAAATGGCCATTTTTGTATGCTAAATATCTTTAGCAGTAATGCAGATCTATATTCTCACATTCATGGTTTTCATGCTTTAGCATTTCAGAGTGCAAACTGTCTCTTTTTTGTAACCCCTTATATGCCGCAGTCAATAGCAACTGCTGCATCTAAAGCGTAAAACGACTACCTAACTGGATAAAGGCTTCTCAAAACAAAACCAGTGATATTATTATGGGAAAGCTGCCGATGGCCTTTCATTTCACATATTTTCACTTTGGTGAAATTTTGGGTCTTCAACAGAAGCTTGGTCGCTTGCAACTTTCTTTTTATGGCATCTGTGATGTGTGGAGCTCTATGGATCCCATTACCTTCAGATCGCCTCAGGGTCTTCAGGGACTCCACGCGCTGGGGATCTTCTGGCCACAGGTATGTCAGGGTAACTTCTATAGGAATCGTGACGCCACTCTCGGTAATTGCGGTCAGGGGATAACCGCCACTGCAGTTTGGGGAACGCCTGGGGCTGATGGTGAGTGCAGTTTGGTGGTATGGCCTCCCGAGAGTGAGGCGGGCCCCAGGGCCCAGTGTTAGTGTGTGGCACCACAGGTCGCAGAAGAACTCACACATAAGCAGCAATGTCTTTCAAGGGCTGTACTCACTTTCAGATGGCAGTGGTGAGTCAACCCGGGCGATGCTTTGATGAACTTTGGTGGAACCAGGTTTCCTCCGGCTGATGTAGGGATGACTGCTGACTCGCCTTCCTAGCCCTTCTTGTTTTGAGGTGACCACGACTCACCCAGGGAAGTCGCTGCTGCCGGTCTCCCCTTTCTGGCCCGTTTGCGGGCAGTGTGGACCAAGGTAAAGATGGCTCTAGGCTCAATCCTCCTTATGGGCCCCCTCGTTGCTGCTGATGCTGCGGACTCTGTGTGGTTTGGTGAGGTGCATACAGTACCCTCACCAGCAGGTTTTGCAGGCCTAGTAGATGGGTTCCTGCTCTGGGGACCTGTTTCCCCGTGCGGGCTCGGTCTACCGGCGGTCCCCTTTCTCAGCCACCTCTTGCTACTGCCTAGGTGGTTTTCAGGCGGCACCACTGGGTAGCCCTTCTCCCCCGCCAGCAGCAGCCACTACAGGTGCAGGGTCTGAAAGTGCTCCACAACTCCGTCCTGCACTCCAGATGCGGCTTTACACTCCTGCTCCTTCAACGGCCACTGCACAACTCCTGTTTCCAGTCCCACCACCCACCACTAGCTGGGATGCGAGGGCTACACCCCCTCCCTGGGTCTGCCCAGGGGTCCCCTCTAAGCTGTGTGTATGTTCTGGTACTTCGTGTTTGTGTTTCCACACCCTGGTCAGCCTTCTGGATTACCTCTATTGTACTCACTCAGCCTGAGTGCAGTAGTCAGTGGTGCCTGACCAGCTCAGGGGCGCTACAGATGCACCTTTATGGAGCTGTGTAACCCTGGCCCTAAGCCGCAAGAACTTCCCGTCTTATCCCAACTTTCCGGACCCAGTAAATGGAAAAGTGGGCAAACATTGGAGTTAGTTGTAGTCACCACTGAGTTTTCAGATTTTGGCTGGAATTAAAAAAGCATTACGTAATACATTGCAGCTTGTTGTTACCACCTTCAGGCATAAAGGACTGAATGTCTGTGCGGAGAATGGAAAGGAAAGTTGTCTGCTATGGTGCGCCCTATAGTATAAGGGGGCATGGACTCACCTTACAGTCCTTTAGACATACAGGGGCCATGCTGAGTCCTACTCTCAGGCTGCTGGGATTATGCACAGTATTGAGGCTGCTTGTGCTGCACTAAAGCCTTCCCCCACAGTAGGAGGAGACCTGCACACAGGAAGAGTCAGGACTGGGGTAGGCCATGATGAAGCGCAGCCCAATATACTGTATATAAGAGGTGCGCCCAGTGTGCTGTGCATGCAGAAAGGTAGCAGAGCGGAGTCGGTTGCATTGCTTGTGTGCAGGGTTACTCTGCAGTCCTGGGTAAAAGCTTTGATCGCAAACCCTGACATCAATGATTCAGCACTGCTACATCTGCGTGGCCTGGTTTTTTAACCCCTTCCTGTCAAAACCACTTCTCTGCTTTTTCCGTTTTTCATTCCATTCTTCTAAAAGCCAGAATTTTTGTTGTCTTTTTCACCAACATCGCCATATTAAGATTTATCTTTTTTTTAATGACTTCATAAAACTGGGAGGGAAAAAAATCCCACTGCAATTCCGACCTTTTCCATTGATGGAGGTTTTTTTTCCCTGTAACTAGCTGTTGTTGATAGCCATTTCAGGTACAAGCACCTGTAGTAAAATAGAAGTGGAGCTATGTGTGTGTCTCTGTGTGTATGTGTGTCTCTTTCTCTGTGTATGTGTGTCTCTCTTTCTGAATGTGTGTCTTTCTCTGTGTGTCTCTGTGTGTGTGTCTTTCTCTTTGTATGTGTGTGTCTCTTTCTGAATGTGTGTATCTTTCTCTGTGTGTGTCTTTCTCTGTGTATGTGTCTCTTTCTGAATGTGTGTATCTCTCTGTGTATATGTGTGTGTGTCTCTTTCTCTTTGTATATGTGTGTGTGTGTCTCTCTGTGTATATGTGTGTGTCTCTTTCTGAATGTGTGTATCTTTCTCTGTGTATATGTGTGTGTGTATCTTTCTCTGTGTGTCTCTGTGTGTGTGTCTTTCTCTTTGTATGTGTGTGTCTCTTTCTGAATGTGTGTATCTTTCTCTGTGTGTGTCTTTCTCTGTGTATGTGTCTCTTTCTGAATGTGTGTATCTCTCTGTGTATATGTGTGTGTGTCTCTTTCTCTTTGTATATGTGTGTGTGTGTCTCTCTGTGTATATGTGTGTGTCTCTTTCTGAATGTGTGTATCTTTCTCTGTGTATATGTGTGTGTGTGTATCTTTCTCTGTGTATATGTGTGTGTGTCTCTTTCTCTGTGTATATGTGTGTGTGTGTCTTTCTCTGTGTATATGTGTGTGTGTCTCTTTCTCTGTGTGTCTTTGTGTATGTGTCTCTTTCTGAATGTGTGTATCTTTCTCTGTGTATATGTGTGTGTGTGTCTTTCTCTGTGTATATGTGTGTGTCTCTTTGTGTGTGTCTTTGTGTATGTGTCTCTTTCTGAATGTGTGTATCTTTCTCTATGTGTATCTTTCTCTGTGTATATGTGTGTGTGTCTCTTTCTCTGTGTATATGTGTGTGTGTGTGTCTTTCTCTGTGTATATGTGTGTGTCTCTTTCTGTGTGTGTGTCTTTGTGTATGTGTCTCTTTCTGAATGTGTGTATCTTTCTCTGTGTATATATGTGTGTGTGTGTCTTTCTGAATGTGTGTATCTTTCTCTGTGTGTGTGTCTTTCTCTGTGTATATGTGTGTGTGTCTTTCTGAATGTGTGTATCTTTCTCTCTGTGTGTGTGTCTTTCTCTGTCCATAATAGGAATCTATAATAACAGATCCGTTCCCAGCTCTATTGACTTTAATGTAAGCAGGTTTTTTTTTGTGAATAGCGCGGGGTTACATTTTCCCCTCAAAACATAGTCTATGACGTCTATGAGGCGCCTGTGCAAAATTTCGTGATTGTAAATGCGACGGTGCCGATTCCTTTAGTGGACGTACACACACACACACACCCCTACACCTACACTTTTATATATTAGATTTCCGCCCGGTGCCAAGTGACATGTATAGCCGATAGTGACGCAGTTGTGCACATTTGCTACATGCTTACGCCAATAAACGTAGTATTATACACTTGGTTATAATTGATGATGTATTTCTACTTCCAGATGGATCTCGATGAATCCCAAAATCCTAAAGGATTATTTGAATGTCAGCTCTGCAGGTTATCTGTCCCATATTCTTACTTCGGCCAGAAACCACCAAATACACAATCCGTTGTGTAAGTAAATGTGATCAATGAAGTAAAACATTTCATCTTGGTGTTACATGGAAACCATCAACAAGCAGGCTAGCGGCTTCTCTTTATACAGTTGTTTTGGCTTTATTTTTATTGTTATTATGGAGAGTGTGAGAGCCCGCAGACTGATATGATCCGTGTGACACGTACCGGAGAAAACATGTGTTTTTGAAATAAAATTATTTCTATATTCACCTGTATCCAGCGCTGCTGTCTTCGGCGCTGCTGTCACTTTCTTCCGGGCCCGCTCATTTTGCTCATGCATATTCACTGCACCACGGACCCAGAAGCAGCAGTGTGGGAGACAGCAGTGTCGGGGACAGGTGAGTAAAAAGTTCCTGCTCTCTGTGTGCTATCACGGATAGCACACGGAGAACACATGTGCTAACATTACGGCACATGGAGGGCCATAAGCCTCTTCAACATGGCCGTGCAAAACATGTGTTTTGCACGGACGGACGTGTGAAAGAGCCCTAAGGCTGTGTGCACACAGTGCGGGTTTTTTATGCGTTTTTTTGGTGCAGTTTTTTTGACAAAACCGCATGTCTATCCTTATCTCAGCAAAGTCAATGAGAATCCTGAAGTGCTGTGCGTATGTTGCTTATTTTTTCCTTGCAGATTTGGTGCAGAAAAAAACTGCAGCATGTCAATTGCTGGTGCGTTCGTTTGTTTTTTTTCCCCCTGCATTTTGTAGCCCTTCTAACCATTGACTTTACTAAAAAAAATGCATGGCACAAAAAACGCACCAAAGAAACGCATGCGTTTTTCTGCCACAAGGTGCAGAAAAGTTCTGCACCAAATCTGCAGCGTGTGCACATACCCTAAAACCTAAAAGTTTGTTCTCCTTAGGGTATGTGCACACGCTGCAGTTTTGTTTCTCCAGCTAAAAATGCACCCTCTGGCCCAATAAACGCATCAAAAACGCATATGTTTTTGCCACATTTTGTGCATTTTTGCCCCTTTTTTTTAAAAACATTGTCAATGGCAAAACATAGGGAAAAGTGCAGAAAAGAAGAGACTTGCTGCAACCAAAACTGCAGGCAAAAAAGAAGCAACCTGTGCGCAGCCTTTTGGATTTCTCATAGACTTTGCTGTGGAAGGTCATACAGTTTAGCAAACTGGACCCAAAACTGCACCAAAAAAAGCAGCGTGTGTACAAGGCTTTAGCAAATTTAACCCCTTACGGATACTGACAATTTTTTTTTTCCTCGCCTTTTTCCAAGAGCCATAACTTTTTCTTTTATATATATATATATATATTTCTGTCACCATAGCCATATGGGGACTTTTTTTTTTTTTGCAGAAAAAAATGTAATTTTGAGTCATCCCATTCACCTTGCCATGTACAGCCTGGAAATGGTGAAAAATGCGTAATTGTTGAGCCTATTTTTATGGAACCTTTCTAACGAAAAGCGTTCCCATCCCCTGTAAGTGAATACGGTATTAAGCCCTCCCAATTCTATATTATCTATCCGTTGTGTGCAACCACCATTAAGCAATATAAACAGCGATTTCTTATTTTCTTATAGCCTCCTAGAAGAAAGCTATGTCATGAGGGATCCCTTCATGCCGGACAAAGAGAAGTTCCTGATTCTGGGCTCCCCCTGCAGTGTGTGTAAGCGGGTGGTCTGTGTCGGCACGGTAATAAATATTTTTTGTTATTTACAGCTATACGGTAAAATGACAACACAATAGAGATGAAAAAAATGCTAGGCCTCATTTATCAAAACTCTGTTGCTGATAGCAACCAATCAGAGCTCAGCATTCATTTTGTAAATGGCTCTGGTGAAATGAAAGCTGCTCTGTGATTGGTTGCTATGGGCAACACAGTGTATAACATGTTGTGTTGAAGAAGAAGCACTTTGAGGCCAGAGTCACACTCATGCGAGTCTCCCACCGCATCACCGGATACGAGCGTCTCAGCTGCATAGAAATGCATGCAGCCGGCCCGCTCCTGTCAGGAGAGTGTGCGGCCATACCGGGTGATGCGGTGCGAGACTAGCACAAACGTGACTACAACCTTACATATACACACACAATTATATTATAATATATATACACACACTGTATATATACATATATATAACAAAAACTATTTATATATATATACACTGTGTGTGTCCACCCATTTCCTGTCCACCACCATTAACCTAAGAACGGCGGCCGCTATAGCATAGAAGTGGTGTCTAGGTATAGTAAAGTAGCCATGCGCTACGCAGTGAAACCACCTATAGCGCCAAAACAACTCAGTGTGCAACATAGCCTTTACAGCTTTTGAACACTGAAGCTGTTAAAGGGAACCAATCATCAGGATTTTCGTGTATAAGCTGCAGCCAGTGCAGTACTGGCACTATCATGCACAGTGTGTACATACCATTGGGGTGCAGCTCGGGTGTTTAGGCAGTGAAATTCATCTTTATAAAGTTTGAAATTTCGTGCACTTTTTGATTGACGTGTGCACCTCTCTGTTAATGTCCGGGCGGGTTATGCAGGAGTTCCCCGCCCCCCTCACCAGCCTGTTCCTCCCTCTCTCCTGATGTCGGGGCGGGTTATGCAGGAGTTCCCCGCCCCCCCACCAGCCTGTTCCTCCCTCTCTCCTGATGTCCGGGCGGGTTATGCACGTGTTCCCCGCCCCCCCGTGCCGCCTGTTCCTCCCTCCCTCCCTCCCTCTGGCTGTATGTAAATATCTAATCTTCAGAAACACGGCGCCGGAGTGGGCCTCTGCGCATAGCGCTTATCTCCGGCGCCATGTTTCTGAAGCACGCATCACACAGCTTGGTGTTAGAGGGCGGCGCATGCGCCCTCGCTCCTTCAGGTCCCGTTGTGACCGCAGGAGCGAGCGCGATCACAACAGGACTGCAGAACAGCTGATCGGAGGACGCGATTACCTGCTGCTCCTGTATCGTGCCGCCCCAGGACACCGGGCCAACACACCAGCCGGTGAGACATCGCTGTGGCGCCGCCCTCTCAGACACCAAGTTGTGTAATGCGGGGGCTTCAGAAACATGGCGCCGGAGATAAGCGCTATGCGCAGAGGCCCACTCCGGCGCCGTGTTTCTGAAGATTAGATATTTACATACAGCCAGAGGGAGGGAGGCAGGAACAGGCGGCGCGGGGGGGCGGGGAACACGTGCATAACCAGCCCGGACATCAGGAGAGAGGGAGGAACAGGCTGGTGGGGGGGCGGGGAACTCCTGCATAACCCGCCCGGACAAACAGAGAGGTGCACACGTCAATCAAAAAGTGCACGAAATTTCAAACTTTATAAAGATGAATTTCACTGCCTAAACACCCGAGCTGCACCCCAATGGTATGTACAGCCTGTGCATGATAGTGCCAGTACTGCACTGGCTGCAGCTTATACACGAAAGTCCTGATGATTGGTTCCCTTTAAAAGATAGAACATCTGCACAGCAAGTCGTCTTGACATTGCTGCACGTGTTCATTTACTTTTGAAGGGTTGTTTTTCTTTCGGCAAATTTCATACAGAATCCTCTTAAAAAAGATGACAAGTGCATAGAGCCTTATTGTTTTTTTTTTTTTAAAGGGTATATGTACACATCTTTTTCAGCTGGATTCTGCCTGAAAAATAAAAAGCAATAAAAACCGCAAACACATCCTTAACCCCTTCAGCCCCCGGGCACTTTCCGTTTTTGCGTTTTTGTTTTTTGCTCCCCTTCTTCCGAGAGGCGTAACTTTTTTATTTTTCCGTCAATCTTGCCATATGAGGGCTTGTTTTTTTGCGGGACGAGTTGTACTTTTAAATGAAACCATAAGTTTTACCATATAGTGTACTGAAAAACGGCAAAAAAATTCCAAGAGTGCGGAAAAATTGCAAAAAAAAGTGTGATCGTACAATAGTTTTTGGGATATTTTATTCACGGTGTTCACTAAATGGTAAAACTGATGGGTCATTGTGATGCCTCAGGTCAGTGCGAGTTTGTAGACACCAAACATGTATAGGTTTACTTGTATCTAAGGGGGTTACAAAAAATTCACAACCTTGTCCAAAAAACATGGCGCACGTTTTGCGCCATTTTCCAAAACCCGTAGCGTTCTCATTTTTTAGGATCTGAGGCTCATTGATGGCTTATTTTTTGCGTCTCGACCTGACGTTTTTAACGGTACCATTTTTGGGCAGATGCTACGTTTTGATCGCCTGTTATTGCATTTTGTGCAAAATTTGTGGCGACCAAAAAACGTAATTTTGGCATTTGGAATTTTTTTGCCGCTATGCCGTTTACTGATCAGATTCATTGATTTAATATTTTGATAGATCGGGCATTTTTTGAACGCGCGATAGCAAATGTGTGGTTTTTTTTGTTTTGTTTTTTTAACCCTTTAATTTTCAATGGGGTGAAAGGGGGGTGATTTGAACTTTTAGGTTTTTTTATTTTTTTAATTTTTTTTAAAACTTTTTTTTTTACTTTTTTTTTTTATTTTACTAGTCCCCCTAGGGGGCTATAGCGATCAGCAATCCGATCGCTCTGCACTATCTGCAGATCTCAGCTACAGAGCTGAGAACTGCAGATTTGCTGCTTCACTTTCAATGCCGGCTGTATTCCGACATTGAGAGGAAGTGAGTCATGTTAGCTACAGGCGTCATCATATGACCCTGTGCTACCATGGCAACCACCGAAAGTCACATGATCATGTCACGTGACTTCCGGTGGGGGCGGGGTAAGTGACTGTCATGGCGGCGCCCATATACATATCGCTGCCAGATTTTGGCAGCGAAATGTAAGGGGTTAATGGCCGCGGGTGGAAGCGATTCCACCCGCGGCTAGCAGGTACAGATGTCAGCTGTTGATAACAGCTGATATGTGCGCGGATCGCCGCCGCCAGGGGGCGGGGCTTACCAGCACACGATCCATGGGTCATTAAGGGGTTAAACTTATTGCCAATATGGCTATGCCATAGACCCTAAGAATATCGCACCCCCACAAGGCTTCTGTCATCCCTATATTGTTTTCTCTGTCCGATTTTAGGATTGCAGCCTCTTCTACTCCAAGAGATTCTGTCTCCCCTGCGTCACCAAGAACAAGGACGCTTTTCCTCCAGAGATTCTGCAGGACCTGGATAAGAGGAAGGCCCAGGCTAAGTGATCTCTGGAAATTCAGGATCCTCACAGCCTGAACATGACGAGAGCGGTGTCCACGATATATAATGGAAGACACATCCTACCCTTATCTGCAGCGCTGTAACACAAGGGACACTACATAGATGTTAGCTGATGTAGAACGTGAAGGGACAAAGCATGACATTCTCATTCCTTGCAACAAGCATAAGAAAGTTTAAAGGGGAATTCTAGCTAGGAAATCCTATGTTTTTTTCCATATATATGTTTTTAAAGGGAACAGTGTCAGGATTTTTGTTACTGAAACTAATGCAACAGCTGGATAGGACCTAGTGTAACAATAAAAATGATACCAGTCTTTTAGTAATCCGATGTACCAGCGCTGAGAAATTGCACTTTGAAAAAAATATGTAAATTAACCTGGAAGTGCATGGAGTACATGGACACACCCCCAATGCACTTTCAAGATCATTTGCATGGGGTTTCAAAGCTTAATTTCTCAGAGATGGTACATCGGATTTTTACAAGACAGGTATCCTTCTTATTGTTGCACTAGGTCCTTTACAGCCATATCACTAGTTTGAGCAGTAAAATCATCCTGAGAAGTTCCCTTTAAATGCCCACAACCAATTAACCACCTAAGAACCAGACAGTTTTTCATTTCTTCCTGCCCTTATTCCAAGAGCCATAATTTTTTTTTTAGTTTTCTGTTGATACAGGCTTTTGAGGACTTTTTTTTAGCAGGATGAGTTGTACTTTTGAATGACAGCATTATACTTTTGAATGACAGCATTACATCATATGATAAGTGAGAAAATTAGTGTGGTAAAATTAAAAAAAAAAAAAAAATTGCAATTTTTTCCCTATATACAGCATCTATTACTACAAAACCGACCTGTCAGTATGATTCTCCGGGTCAGTACAATTAGGTAGACACCAGACATGTATAGCTTTTGTTTTATTCAAGAAAAAAAATAAAAAATAAAAAAATTGAGAAAAAATAAAAATCTTGCATCTGTCATGACTTTTTCAATTTTTTGGGATTTGGGGCTGTGTGGGGGCTTTTTTTTTTGCGTGCAGGTAGATGACCCATGATGGACATAGTATGACATGGGTCAAATGCCCCCAGACCCCCCCCCCCCTTCCAAATCACTCAAACAATGTGTATACGCAGGTTTCTGTATATCACCGCTTCAGTTTAGTAGTTTGAGCAATTGCTAAGCATCTCAGGACCTCTACCTATCAATGGCTGGTTTTGGCACTCACCTGAGATTGCTCATAAGATGCGGCTGGTTACATTTACAGGGGACCTGAGTTTATACGTGTGCCCAATGCTTAGATGTTAAAGGGACCCTGTCACCACTTTTTTGCCCTATAAGCTGCGGCCACCACCACCGGGGTCTTATATACAGCATTCTAATATGCTGCATATAAGAGCCCAGGCTGGGGGTATAACAAACACTTTAGAATACTTACCTAACATTCGCGCGGTGGGCCTTATGGGCGTCTCTGGTGTTGGCGCTGCCTCTTTTGGCCATCTTTGTTCCCATTCTTCTCTAGCCGCGGTGCAGGACGGGTCTGACGTCATCCACACTCGCCGGCATTCAGGCCCTGACCAGGGCAGATCAAAGTATTGTAGTGCACCTGCGCAGGAGCGGCGAGTGTGTATGATGTAGACGCGTCATGCACCCAGGAAAGAGGACGGAGCTGGGCCCGAAAGAAGGAGGAGGACGGAGCTGGGCCCGAAAGAAGGAGGAGGACGGAGCTGGGCCCGAAAGAAGGAGGAGGACGGAGCTGGGCCCGAAAGAAGGAGGAGGACGGAGCTGGGCCCGAAAGAAGGAGGAGGACGGAGCTGGGCCCGAAAGAAGGAGGAGGACGGAGCTGGGCCCGAAAGAAGGAGGAGGACGGAGCTGGGCCCGAAAGAAGGAGGAGGACGGAGCTGGGCCCGAAAGAAGGAGGAGGACGGAGCTGGGCCCGAAAGAAGGAGGAGGACGGAGCTGGGCCCGAAAGAAGGAGGAGGACGGAGCTGGGCCCGAAAGAAGGAGGAGGACGGAGCTGGGCCCGAAAGAAGGAGGAGGACGGAGCTGGGCCCGAAAGAAGGAGGAGGACGGAGCTGGGCCCGAAAGAAGGAGGAGGACGGAGCTGGGCCCGAAAGAAGGAGGAGGACGGAGCTGGGCCCGAAAGAAGAAGGAGGACGGAGCTGGGCCCGAAAGAAGAAGGAGGACGGAGCTGGGCCCGAAAGAAGAAGGAGGAAGGAGCTGGCCGAAAGGGGAGGCGCCGGCACCGGAGACGCCCATTAGGCCCACAGCGCGACTGTTAGGTGAGTATTATAAAGTGTTTATGTTATACCCCTGGCCTGGGCTCTTATATACAGCATGTTAGAATGCTGTATATAAGGGCCCGGTGGTGGTGGCCGCAGCTTATAGGCCGAAAAAGTGGTGACAGGTTCCTTTTAAAAGAGGAAGAGAAAAGACACAAGAAATGGTGCAATACCCAACTGATACAGTTATTTATTAAAATACTTCAGTCATTGTCCCATATTTACAGAGCTGTTCTCACTTAGTGAGAGTATCGCCCGCCTCAATACCAGGCGGCTGCCATCACAGGCACAGCCACTTCACCACGTAGACGTTCTTCTTGCCGACCTTGATGAGGGACAGTCCGTTGCGGAGGATGTGCTGGCCGAGCACAAGGACCTCGTCTGGGTTGGTGACTCTCGTGTGGTTGAAGGTAACTCCTCCGCTGCTCAGTATGTCAAAGCTGAAGGGTAAAGGAGATTTAGTGAAGGAGGATCATCATCCGCCTGGAATTGGCACTTGGCAGCCTAACTCCATATCAACCAGCCCAGTGGTCAGATTCCATTCTTGTGACCGTCACCACCAACAGGGGGCACAAATGGTCATTTTGACTTGTAAAGATTGCAAAACCTACCCCCGGACACCTTCTGGCACGGCGGACACTTTCAGGCAGGCGTCCAGTGCCCTAGTACCAGGCTCCAGCATTAATTCAGCAAATGGGGCTCCCTGGAAAATTTCCTGCAACTCTTGGTCAGACATGGCCGCCAGAGCGTCAATGCTGCTGTGATACAGCGCCTGCGTGCACCTAGTGGAGAAAGGTGGTATTACAGCCATGCAATGGTGGAAATAGTCTGCCTAGGGATGCTCATCACTAGTTACTAGTACTGAGCACCCGAGCATGGTAGTGCCCACTCATCACTAGTTACTAGTACTGAGCACCCGAGCATGGTAGTGCCCGCTCATCACTAGTTACGAGTACTGAGCACCTGAGCATGGTAGTGCCCGCTCATCACTAGTTACAAGTACTGAGCACCCGAGCATGGTAGTGCCCGCTCATCACTAGTTACAAGTACTGAGCACCCGAGCATGGTAGTGCCCGCTCATCACTAGTTACGAGTACTGAGCACCCGAGCATGGTAGTGCCCGCTCATCACTAGTTACGATTACTGAGCACCTGAGCATGGTAGTGCCCGCTCATCACTAGTTACGAGTACAGATCACCCGAGCATGGTAGTGCCCGCTCATCACTAGTTATGAGTACCGAGCACCTGAGCATGGTAGTGCCCGCTCATCACTAGTTATGAGTACCGAGCACCTGAGCATGGTAGTGCCCGCTCATCACTAGTTACGAGTACTGAGCACCCGAGCATGGTAGTGCTCACCCATCACTATTTACGATACAAAGCTTCAAGGATCGGGCTGACACCTCACCTCTTGGCTGACTCCAGTCCTTCTTTGCCGTGGACGAGCTTCGTCACCTCTGCTGCCAGTCTCTTCTGGGGAATCCGTTTCTCGGGCTCCTTGGCGTGTTGTTCCATGATGTGCCCAATTTCCGGGAGGGGGAGGAAAGTGAAAAGTTTTAGGAACCTGAAAAAGAGCAAATCCATATGAATACCACCATATAAATACACAGGGGGATCCATCGCTGACGTGCGGGGACTGTGACTGACTATCCAAGTCTGTAGTGTATATCTGTATACTAAGGCTCCGTTCACACCTATGTGCGTCCAGCTGAGGTTTCATCTGAGATGTTGCCTTTCTCCGATCATTCATATACTCATACTGAAGCAGAACATTCTCCAAAAACTGGTTTGTAATCTACATTTAACACAATGCGATGACACTGTCTACACATACTTTCCAGGGCACCTGCATGGTCGGCAGATATCACGGAGGGATGTGCAAAGATGTCATTAGCACCACTCATCTCCTGACGCAGAAGTGAACAATCCCTCTAAGTGTTCTCATGTCAGATAACCGATTATAAATAAAGCTTTTCCACACATCACCTCTCCACGTTGCCATCCGGCTGCCGTACAAAGTATTGGTAAAACTCAAACGGCGACGTCCGCTCTCTGTTCAGCCACACGGCGTTTCCGGCAGACTTCCCCAGCTTATCCCCGGTGGTGCTCGTGATGAGCGGCAACAGAATCCCGAACACGTCTTCTCCTGTGGTCCTGTGTACAAGTAAAGCATGAGGGTCAAAGTACGATCCTGACCACCCCCTTCCCCATTGATAATGGTCCAAATCTATCTTTTCAAGGGAAGGTGTCGTAAAAAAAAAAAAAAAAAAATCTTTTTACAATAACTGAAAAAAAATCTAAAGTGTTAATGTTGTTTTTAAATAAAATTATTTGTTTTTAATTGAGAAAAATATAAAAAAAAATTAAAAATTTGCTATTTTCCACTCTTAAACACTAGGGGGAGCAGCCGCTGAAATCCTGCTGTAGCTACTGTAGAACTAGCTCACATTACAGCTGCAGTAAAGTGGGTAGAATCTGCTCCTGTGTGTGAGGTCACCTCCCCTCCCAATCTGGGTGTTTCCAACAGGATAACAGAGAATGAAGTTTAGGATCACAGTGCGGAGAATTTTTGTTGGTGGCCGCAAACTGATCCTAATATGTCTAATGTGTCACTAAAACCAGCTGCACAGTGCTCCACTGTCTCCCTATGCCTCACTGTATCTAATGCCCCCACATACTGTGCTACTGGCCAGAATTGGATGTGACCCAATTTGCAGCGATACAGGTAGAGCCCCTCGGTGCCAGCACCTCTGCATGTAATCGTGCCCGGACATCAGATTGCCCAATTGGTCGGTGCTCCGGTAATCCCACTTTATCCCCATCCCATGTCCCCCATTTGCAGGGGTACAGGTAGAGCCCCTCGGCGTCCGCACCTCTGTATAAAGTCGTGCCCGGACAGGAGGTTGCCCAGTTGGTTGGTGCCCGGTAATCCCACCTTATCCCCCATTTGCAGGGGTACAGGTACAGCCAGCTCCTCAGCGCCCGCACCTCTGTATGAAGTTGTGCCCGGACATCAGGTTGCCCAGTTGGTCGGTGCCCCGGCAATCCCACCTTATCCTCATCCCATGTCCCCCATTTGCAGGGGTACAGGTAGAGCCCCCCGATGCCCGCACCTCTGGATGAAGTCGTGCCCGGACATCAGGTTGCCCAGTTGGTCGGTGCCCCGGTAATCCCACCTCTTCCCGCCCCATGTCCCCCATTTGCAGGGGTACAGGTAGAGCCCCCGGCGCCCGCACATCTGGATAAAGTCGTGCCCGGACATCAGGTTGCCCAGTTGGTCGGTGCCCCGGTAACACCACCTCTTCCCGCCCCATGTCCCCCATTTGCTGGGGTACAGGTAGAGCCCCCCGGTGCCCGCACCTCTGGATGAAGTCGTGCCCGGACATCAGGTTGCCCAGTTGGTCGGTGCCCCGGTAACACCACCTCTTCCCGCCCCGTGTCTCCCTTTTTGCAGGGGTACAGGTAGAACCCCCCGATGCCCGCACCTCTGGATGAAGTCGTGCCCGGACATCAGGTTGCCCAGTTGGTCGGTGCCCCCCAGCTGGATCTTGCAGCCCTCCCGCTGGTGCAGGTAGTAGAAGTCGTAGGCCTGGAACACCTGGTAGCTGAACTCGGCCAGGCTCATGCCCTCGGGGGAGCGCAGCCGGCTCTGCACACTGTGCCGGCTCAGCAGGGTGCCCATCCGGAAGTGTCTGCCCACCGAGCCCAGGAACTCCACGGCCGAGCGCTGCCGGTACCAGGCCGCGTTGTCCAGCACCGTCACCCGCCCGCCGGCCCCGCCGTGGTTGGAGAAGATGCGGTGCAGGGAGTCCCGGATCCCCCTCACGTTCTCCGCCACCCGCTCCGGGCTCAGCGCCTCCCGCTCCTGCTGCCGCCCGCTGGGGTCCCCGATCAGAGCTGTGGCCCCTCCGACCACAGCGATGACGTGGTGCCCGGCGCGGTGGAAGTGCAGGAGCCCGAGCACGGCCAGCAGGTTCCCCACATGCAGCGAGTCCGCCGTGGGGTCAAAGCCGCAGTACACGGTCTGGGGGCCGGAGGACAGGAGCTCCTGGAGCTGCAGCTTCGCGGTCTCAGCCGGGAACACATCCTTAAAGAGGCCGCGACGTGTCCCGGACACTAACGGATCAGTCAGACTGGCCAGACCGCGAACACGAGGCCGGGAAAGACCGCGGAGCGACCGAAGAGCGTGTCCAATGGGCGCCGCCATCTTGTCCGAGCGCTGTGGCTGATGGGAAACGAGTCAGCTGACTGATAGGGCAGAGTTATGATCAGTTTGTTAGTTGCCTGTAGCAACCAATCATTTCGGAGCTTTTATCTTTCAAGCGCACTAAAAATGAAAGCTACACTGTGATTGGTTACTCAGCTTTCATCTTTTAAGAACACAAAATCTACTCTGATTGGTTACTGAGCTTTCATTGTTTTCAAGCTTGCTGTGATTGGTTACTCAGCTTTAAGCTTTTAAGAGCACTATAAAAGCTGCGCTGTGATTGGTTTCTCAACTTTCACTCTTTTGTTAATCATGCTATGAAAGATGTACTGTGATTGGTTACTCAGCTTTCATCTTTTAAGAACTCTATAAAAGCTGCTCTGTGATTGGTTACTCAATACTCAGCTTTCATTTGTTAGGAGCATTATAAAAGCTGTGCTGTGATTGGCTACTCAGCTTTCATCTTTTAAGAGCTCTATAAAAGCTGCACATTGATTGGTTACTCAATAGTCAGGTTTCATTTGTTAGGAGCACTATAAAAGCTGTGCTGTGATTGGCTGCTTAGCTTTCATCTGTTAGGAGCAGTATAAAAGCTGCGCTGTGATTGGTTACTCAGCTTTCATCTGTTAGGAGCACTATAAAAGCTGCTCTGTGATTGGTTACTCAGCTTTCATCTGTTAGGAGCACTATAAAAGCTGCTCTGTGATTGGTTACTCAGCTTTCATCTGTTAGGAGCACTATAAAAGCTGTGCTGTGATTGGTTCCTCGGTTTTCATTTGTTAGCAGCACTTTAAAAGCTGCTCTGTGATAAGTTGCTGTGGCAAACAAGGACAAATCTATAAATTAAAGGAACAGTAACATAAAAAAATCCCAGCAAAAATAAATCTTGTCTTCCTCGTCCTGTCGTGGTCCCTGAAGTCTGGACCCAGAGGCAAAAATACATATTATCAAGAAAGGACATTGATTATAACATGTTATTCAATTTGGAATATTAAATAACGTCTTCAATAGGATTTCCCTCATTTAGGGGCTGTGGGGAGGTGCACGAGGAGACCCCACATGGCCGCGTCTTCCAGTGTCCTGGGGCGCCTCCTGCTGGAGCCATTCAGGATCTCCTGCACCCACACCTTCAGCTCGGGGCAGCCCCTGATCTCACCAGTGACACATTCATCGAGCAAGACTGGTCCCAGCACATTCTGTTACCTCTCCATTCACATACAGCAGAGCCATCGCTGGACACCGCAAGAGCCTCCGGGGAAACTAATGTTTTCCCCCAATTTTTGGAAAACCAATCACACACCTCAAGTTATCTAGAAAATTATTATTAAATTCTAGTTAATGAGATTTCCAGACGTTAGGGACATCCTGTGTATATTTCCTTATTTTTTCTCTTTTTTGTACCTCACCCTCCTCCCAAACCGCTCACATAAACAATGCCATATAACTGTGGCCACTATGAGGCGCTCACTACATTTACATTTATGCAGCTCCCATTGAGAGTAATAACAGTGATTTACTGTAAATCTGCTCCCCTCCTCCCCCTCCTGTACAATGTCCGATAACACCTCTTTATACTACAGTAGATAACACAGGATCTAGCATTCACAATAGATGGTGTCACAGCTCACCTCCTCGTCTCCCTCCTGTACAATGTCCGATAACACCTCTTTATACAGTAGATAGCACTGGATCTAGCATTCAGAATAGGTGATGTCACAGATCACCTCCTCCCCCTCCTGTACAATGTCTGATAACACCTCTATATACAGTAGATAACACAGGATCTAGCATTCACAATAGGTGGTGTCACAGCTCACCTCCTCGTCCTCCTCATGAACAATGAGTGATAACACCTCTTTATACAGTAGATAGCACTGGATCTAGCATTCAGAATAGGTGATGTCACAGATCACCTGCTCCCCCTCCTGTACAATGACTGATAACACCTCAATATACAGTAGATAACACAGGATCCACCATTCACAATAGGTGGTGTCACAGCTCACCTCCTCCCCTCATGTACAATGTCTGATAACACCTCTATATACAGTAGATAACACAGGATCTAGCATTCACAATAGGTGATGTCACAGCACACCTCCTTCTCCTCCTCCTCTACAATGTCTGATAACACCTCTATATACAGTAGATAAGACAGGATCTAGGATTCACAATAGGTGATAGCACAGCTCACCTCCCCCCTCTTTTACAATGTCTGATAACACCTCTATATACAGTAGATAACACAGGATCTAGCATTCACAATATGTGATGTAACAGCTCACCTCCTCCCCCTCCTGTACAATGTCTGATAACACCTCCATATACAGTAGATAACACAGGATCTAGCATTCACAATAGGTGATGTCACAGCTCACCTCCTCCCCCTCCTGTACAATGTCTGATAACACCTCTATATACAGTAGATAACACAGGAGCTAGCATTCACAATAGGTGATGTCACAGCTCACCTCCTCCTGTACAATGACTGATAACACCTCAATATACAGTAGATAATACAGGATCCACCATTCACAATAGGTGATATTACAGCTCACCTCCTCCTCCTGTACAATTTCTGATAACACCTCTATATACAGTAGATAACACAGGATCTAGCATTCACAATAGATGGTGTCACAGCTCACCTCCTCATGAACAATGAGTGATAACACCTCTTTATACAGTAGATAACACTGGATCTAGCATTCAGAATAGGTGATGTCACAGATCACCTCCTCCCCCTCCTGTACAATGACTGATGACACCTCAATATACAGTATATAACACAGGATCCACCATTCACAATAGGTGATATCACAGCTCACCTCCTCCTCCTATACAATGACTAATAACACCTCTAAATACAATAGATAACACAGGAGTCAACATTTACAATAGGTGATGTCACAGCTTACCTCCTCCTACACAGTGACTGATAACACCTTTATAAACAGCAGATTACACAGGATCCACCATTCACAATAGGAGGTATCACAGCTCACTTTCTACTCCTGTTGTACAATGACTGATAACACCTCTATATACAATATATAACCCAGGATCCATCATTCCCAATAGGTGATGTCACAGCTCACCTCCTCCTCCTGTACAATTACTGATAACACCTCTATATATGGTAGATAATAGAGGATCCATCACTCATCAGCTCACCCCGTCCTCCTCTTGTACAATTACTGATAACACCTCTATATACAATAGATAACACAGGATCCACCATTCACAATAGGTGATGTCACAGCTCACCTCCTCCTCCTTTTGTCCAGATTAGTGTCAGATAACTCTTCTATACTAAAATAGGGTCTGACTCATTGTGTTGCTGCCAATGTCCATGTGAAGAATAGGAAGTACAGTCTAATATTAGGTCTAGAATTCATTAATAGACACCATTATGGCGTCAGGTCCCAGCATCGCTCCGTGCACCATTATATCACTCTGTCCAGTACTTTTTTGTCTGAGTGATGGACACCATGGTGGCCCCCGGTATAAGGTATTGGGGTCCATCCGTTTCCCTTATTTGATGGATCCTACAATGGAACGAAAAACCTGCAAAGCCTAATGGGGTCATCATGCCAAAATAGGTGCAGAAAGATGTGCACAGGTGCTACGTGTGTGTGGGGGTACCACCGTTTATGAGGACAGGGGTCCTGAGTGCCCCCTCTGTATGGAGCACTGGATACACTGGGGGTGATTGACACCAAGGTTCCAGGCTGGATCTCTCCTGTTACATTGTAGCACAGGAATGTGGCAGAGGTGATAGCCACATAGTGGCCACATGAATTTGGGCCCTCCCTGCCCAGCCCTGCAGCCTCTGCCATTGGAGGCTGATAAGTGTGTGGTGCACCACATCCTCTTCCTGTCTCTTATCACATGAGGACAATCCTCCCTCCTCACTTTCTCCCTCTCATCCAGGGGTAACATGTCAGCCACCCCGCTCAGGTCTCCCACCCTGCAGAGCCAAAGGATGAAGAAAGATGAGTCCTTCCTGGGCAAACTGGGGGGCACACTGGTGAGGAAGAAGAAAGCCAGAGAAGGTGAGAAGTGGGGGGGGGGGGGTTACACTAATAAATCAGTGTAGGATTGGGACGCAGGAGGGAACGGGTTAAGTGATTCAAGTCTCAAAGAGTAAAGGGGGCAACTGTGTCAGGCAGGAAAGGGTAAAAGGGCTGGGGGGATTTATGGAGTGGGCTACAGGGACACAAGGTATTGGGATAAAGCTGGAAGGGGTTAATGGGATGGGATCGTGAGGGATAAGACTGGAAGGGGTTAAAGGGACTGACTAGTGTGGAATAAGACAGGAATGGGCTAAAGGGATTGGGTAGTGAGGGATAAGACTAGAAGGGGTTAAAGGGATGGAATAGTGAGGGATAAGACTAGAAGGGGTTAAAGGGATGGAGTAGTGAGGGATAAGACTAGAAGGGGTTAAAGGGATGGGGTAGTGAGGGATAATACTAGAAGGGGTTTAAGGGATGGGGTAGTGAGGGATAAGACTAGAAGGGGTTAAAGGGATGGAGTAGTGAGGGATAAGACTAGAAGGGGTTAAAGGGATTGGGTAGTGAGGGATAAGACTAGAAGGGGTTAAAGGGATGGAGTAGTGAGGGATAAGACTAGAAGGGGTTAAAGGGATGGAGTAGTGAGGGATAAGACTAGAAGGGGTTAAAGGGATGGAGTAGTGAGGGATAAGACTAGAAGGGGGTAAAGACATGGAGTAGTGAGGGATAATAATAGAAAGGGTTAAAGGGATGGAGTAGTGAGGGATAAGACTAGAAGGGGGTAAAGACATGGAGTAGTGAGGGATAATAATAGAAAGGGTTAAAGGGTTAAACATAGTGAGGTATAAGACTGGAAGGAGTTAAAGGGACCGACTAGTAAGGGATAAGACAGCAAAGGGTTAAAGGGATGGGGTAGTGAGGAATAAGACTAGAAGGGGTTAAAGGATCGGGGTAATGAGGGACAGGTATTAGTTAAAGGAACCAGACGGGAATGTGTTAAAGGGGCCTACAAGTGTTGGGTAGGAGAGGAATGGGTTAAAGGAACCAGAAAGGATTCTGTCAAAGGGGGCCGAGTAGAGGGGGGCTGGAGAGGATTGGGTTAAATTAAATCAATAGTAAGTCAGGACAGGATAGAGTTAAAGGGACTAACTAGTGCAGGACTGGACAGGAATAGGTTAACAGGGCTGACCACTGTATTGTCTGAGAGGAATGGGTTAAAGGGACCGACAGTGAGGGACCGGAAAGGGTTAAATGGTTTGATCAGTGAAAAAGGGACTGGACTGGTCCCAGTCAGTCCCTTTAACCCATTCCTAACCTGCCATCCACTAAATCGTTCCTTTTAACCCATTCCAGTGCCCACTTTTTTTGCCCAATTGTCCTAAACCATAACATAAAATAAAGAAGTATTGTAAATGCATTTTTATCCCGGCTTAACCCATTTCTTTCCAGACTTAAACTTGTTAGCCTCTTTAACCCATTCCTGTCCGGTCCCTGGTGCAGGGTGAGCCAGAAATGAGTCGTGTTGGGGCAGATGGTAATGGGTTAATGGACTGAGTAACGGTTTAAGGGTGGACTGTATTGATTTTCACTCATTTTGGGCAGTTAGGATAGAGTTAATCGCACTCGCTGCTTATCTGGTATCAATCTGAATCCGGAGACCAGTCTGATCTGACAGCGATGAAGGAGAGGAAAGTTCATTGACGTTTTGGTACTCCCAGCACTGGGAGTGCCAACGATGCCCAAAACACAACATTTTGGGGGCTTACAAATTGTCTAATGAGCTTTATATACCCTGCGCTCATTCATATACAGATATTACTATTGCAGCATGGAAAGCAGAGCAGCACTGCGCCGTGCCCAAGGGTAATCAGCCCCTTATGTAATATGTGGGTGGGGTCTCTGCCAGTCGGTTAAACCCACTGGTGGGAAATGTTGGGACTTAATTTGAAGACCATTTGCTCCCTGTTGAGATAAGCAGTGTCAGATGTACCTGGCAGCCACTTATCCATCACCTGTCTCCAAATTTAAGCTGCAAACGATATGGGGAGAGGTGCACTTTATCTAAAGGGTTAACTTTATACAGATCTGAGCTGTAGTTTTCATGACACACTGCTCCAAATCCCCAGCTCTCACTTACACAGACATAGAATGAAGTGATACCATTCTGGCTACCTGCAGTCACCACTAGAGGGAGCTCACTGCATATGTGTAGACTGGTAAAATTGGTTCCCTTTAAACGTCCCAATCACCTGGATTTTCGTATATAAGGTAAAGCCAGTGCTATACTGGCACTATCAGGCTGATTCTATACATACCTGTAGTTGTCACCTCGGATGTTTAGGTTTTGAAGCCCAAGAAAGTAAAGTTTACAAAATCATCAGCTTGTTGAGTGACAGCAGCTATAGATTGTGAGAGCTGCCTGGATATTTTGATTATATATATATATATATATATATATATATATATATATATATATATATATATAAATAAATATTGTAATTTTTTTAATTATCATCTTTTATATATCTCCTAATATATATATATACATATATATATATATATATATATACTATCTTTTGTTTATTATATATTTAAACATATTTATGTTATTTATGTTATTTTATATATATATATATATATATATATATATATATATATTACTAATATATACTGTATATTAGAAACATATATAACAAAGTAATACTTCAAAATAATGAATATATATTAATTATTTTGAAGTATTACTTTGTTATATATGTTTCTAATATACAGTATATATTAGTAAAATATATATATATATATATATATATATGTATGTATATATAAAATAACATAAATATATTTAAATATATAATAAACAAAAGATAATAGTAAATAAATATATATATATATATATATATATATATATATATTAGGAGATATATAAAAGATAATAATTAAAAAAAATTACAATATTTATTTTTATATATATATATATATATATATATATATATATATATATATAGAGTCAAACAATGTAGAAAACATGCAGCCAGCTCACCATAAAGGAGTGCCTCTTGATGCAATAGTTGGTGTTCATCACCTTATGTTCTGCAGGGATCCTCTACATTATATATATATATATATATATAGATATAGATATATATATATATATAGATATATATATGTATATATATATATATATATGTGTATATATATATATATATATATATATATATATATACATATACGTACGTATGTATGTAGGTAGATAGATAAAAAAAATAATATATGTATAGTTTTATTTACGTTAACTAGGTACTTGGTATCATTACCCCCCGGTAAGTCAGATCAATTATCAAAATATAAAATGAGTAAAACCAAACTACATTAGTGTGGCCTCTGCAGGCGCCGTAGCCTATGGTATCGGTCCAGGTTGCTGGTAGCTGGTTTTTGTAGTCCCCCTGTATGATGGTGTGGTGTGTGTTGTGTAGTGACACTGAGATGCCATTTTAACCTTCACAGTGTTTGTATGTAGGCGGCACTTGTGCTCGGTGTGAGGAATGTGCGTCCTGGGGGCAGGGAGGAGAAAACCTATAAATTGCTCTGATCTGAACATTTAGGCCTCGTGTATGCCTCCATATTGCATAATAATGAGCCCATAGACTGCTAAGAGACTCACTTTTTACCTCACAAATTTTAAAGGGGTTGATCACTTTTATCTGTTTTTCAACAAATGTGTTGTGAACGTGATTTTGTGTCAGTTACTAATAGATAAGTATTACAGGTTCTCCTCCGTTCTCTTGTTATGGCGTCTTTCCTCACAGACTGCATACAAAATGGCCGCTGGCTGAGGAGTATCTGACCAGACCGGCCCCTCAGCCTCCTCCAATGGAAAAACTTTGCACATGGGGGAAAGACCCCATGCAGACTGGTACAACTAGTAATTGTTTTTCATGGTACCAGACAAGGGTTAAATTAAAATGCCAATTTCCCCCCGAATTCAGCCATATTCACATGACGAGCCGCTATCTGCAGGAAGCAGTATGGACACGATATTTGCCTTGTCACTTCTGTTGGGGTCAGGCTATATAAATACTGGAGAATTCTTCCCATACGGTCAGATCGGGCAGAATCATCTCCAGAAAGAAAAGTAAGACTTTTTCTTCTGTTTTAATATAATTTTTCTTAGAAGAAATGGAATACAACAGCTTTAAGGAAGCAGCACAGAGGATTTCAGAAGAGGGCGGCGGTGTGTCATGTCTCCTCATAGGAGGTTAATGGCCGCCATTGCTGCATGTAATGAGGACAGTTGTATGTGGAGGGAAAAGGGGGGGTGATTGTGTTTTAGGTGGGGGGGGGTGTTACAGATTTCTAGCAGCACAGAGTATTTCAGGAGAAGAGTGTTAATCTTGAAGCATTAAAATATCCATTATGATGGAAAGGGGAAGGACGGAGGGGCAACATATGGGTATTAAGAGGTTAAAGGAGGCAGGTGGGAGCAGATCGATAGTGGAAGAAGCGTTCTCAGCAGTACAGAGTATTTAAGCGGAAGCCAATATATATGTATGTATATAAAATCAGAGTGCCCTCTGCTGTTCCTCAGATGCATCGCAGGTAACGGAAGAAGCGCGTAATATTATTATTAATATTTTTTGTAAGACGCCCCGGTTGGGTCACTTATTTCCATCACATGTGAGTCACATTGTGTTTCAGAAACCTCAGGGCGTGGGGCTCAGTTTTGTGGTCGATTAATTTTACTCAGAAATTTCAACAAACGTACTGAACGTTGGCACACTCAGACACATTAATACACCGCCGTCTTTATTGTCTGGTGCAGGCTATTGTTCTCTGTTATCTGCCACTTGAGTCTGCCTCTAATTTTTGTTGCTCTATGGGTTTTTCTCCCCACAGACATTTATCATGTTATCGCTCCCACAACACAACCAGCACCAACTCTTCTTACACTGGCAGGATATCTATCTATCTATCCCTCTATCCCTCTATCTATCTATCCCTCTATCTATCTATCTATCCCTCTATCTATCTATCTATCCCTCTATCTATCTATCTATCTATCTATCCCTCTATCTATCTATCTATCTATCTATCTATCTATCTATCTATCTATCTATCTATCCCTCTATCTATCTATCTATCCCTCTATCTATCTATCTATCTATCCCTCTATCTATCTATCTATCCCTCTATCTATCTATCTATCTATCTATCTATCTATCTATCTATCTATCTATCTATCTATCTATCTATCCCTCTATCTATCTATCTATCTATCTATCTATCCCTCTATCTATCTATCTATCTATCTATCTATCTATCTATCTATCTATCCCTCTATCTATCTATCTATCTATCTATCCCTCTATCTATCTATCTATCTATCTATCTATCTATCTATATCTATCTATCTATCCCTCTATCTATCTATCTATATCTATCTATCTATCTATCTATCTATCCCTATATCTATCTATCTATCTATCTATCTATCTATTTATCTATCTATCTATCTATCCCTCTATCTATCTATCCCTCTATCTATCTATCCCTCTATCTATCTATCTATCTATCCCTCTATCTATCTATCTATCCCTCTATCTATCTATCTATCCCTCTATCTATCTATCTATCTATCTATCTATCTATCTATCTATCTATCTATCTATCTATCTATCTATCTATCCCTCTATCTATCTATCTATCTATCTATCTATCTATCTATCTATCTATTTATCTATCTATCTATCTATCTATCCCTCTATCTATCTATCCCTCTATCTATCTATCCCTCTATCTATCTATCCCTCTATCTATCTATCTATCTATCCCTCTATCTATCTATCTATCCCTCTATCTATCTATCTATCCCTCTATCTATCTATCTATCTATCTATCTATCTATCTATCTATCTATCTATCTATCTATCTATCTATCCCTCTATCTATCTATCTATCCCTCTATCTATCTATCTATCTATCTATCTATCTATCTATCCCTCTATCTATCCCTCTATCTATCTATCTATCTATCTATCTATCTATCTATCCCTCTATCTATCTATCTATCCCTCTATCTATCTATCCCTCTATCTATCTATCAAATCAAATCAAATCAAATCAAATAAGCTTTATTGGCAGGACCAAATACAAATTAGTTTTGCCAAAGCAAGTGTACATTAGGGGCTGGGGCTGTGGGGATGGGGGGTGGGGGCTGTAGGAAGGATGGATGGGGCACATCCAGGGTGGGGACTGTGGGGGCACTTCTAGGATGGGGGCTATGGAAGTCCATGGCTTATGATGGGGCATATCCACGGTGGGGACTGTGGTAACGGTGGATGGGACATATCCAGGGTGGGGATTGGGGGGCCACATCTGGGATGGGGGGCTATGGAAGTCCATGACTTAGCATAGTTCTCTTTCTGGAAGTCTATGACATTCGCTCACATACCGCGCTGCTATCTCCACTGCGCTCTCTTCTTCCCCCAGCAGGATATATATTTTCTCTTCCTCCTTCATGGAGCTGAAATCCGGGAAGAGATGGGAGAGTCTCCTGAAGTGAGTGTCCCTCACTGCTGAGTACTTGGTGCAGTGTAGCAGGAAGTGGGTTTCATCCTCCACGGCCTCCAGGTCACAGTGTTGGCACAGTCTGTCCTCCCTGGGCTTGTAGCTCTGCTTGTGTCGACCGGATTCGATGGCTAGACTGTGGGCACTGAGTCTATATCGGCTCAGGGTCCTGCGGTCTCTGGGGTCCGGGATTTTCTCCAGATATGGGGCCAGTCTGTAGTCTCTCTGTAGTCTCTGGTACGTGGTCAGTTTCTGTGAGGTGTTGATGTCGGTCCTCCAGTCACTGACATACCTCTCCTGGCCCTCGTCTACCATCTTCCTGATTCTGGTTCTTGTCAGGCTGCTGTGATTGGTTATTTTGTCCAGTTGGGTTTGGGAGAGCTGTGCCCGGGGTCCTGGTTCTATCTATCTATCTATCTATCTATCTATCTATCTATCTATATCTATCTATCTATCTATCTATCTATCTATCTATCTATCTATCCCTCTATCTATCTATCTATCCCTATATCTATCTATCTATCTATCTATCTATCTATCTATCTATCTATCTATCTATCTATCTATCTATCTATCCCTCTATCTATCTATCCCTCTATCTATCTATACCTCTATCCCTCTATCTATCTATCCCTCTATCTATCTATCTATCCCTCTATCCCTCTATCTATCTATCCCTCTATCTATCTATCTATCTATCTATATCTATCTATCTATCCCTCTATCTATCTATCTATATCTATCTATCTATCTATCTATCCCTCTATCTATCTATCTATCTATCTATCTATCTATCTATCTATCTATCCCTCTATCTATCTATCCCTCTATCTATCTATCCCTCTATCTATCTATCCCTCTATCTATCTATCTATCCCTCTATCTATCTATCTATCTATCTCTCTCTCTCTCTCTCTCTCTCTCTCTCTATCTCTCTATCTATCTATCTATCTATCTATCTATCCCTCTATCCCTCTATCCCTCTATCTATCTATCCCTCTATCCCTCTATCTATCTATCTATCTATCTATCTATCTATCTATCTATCTATCTATCTATCTATCTATCTATCCCTCTATCTATCCCTCTATCTATCTATCTATCTATCTATCTATCTATCTATCCCTCTATCTATCTATCTATCTATCTATCTATCTATCTATCTATCTATCTATCTATCTATCTATCTATCTATCCCTCTATCTATCTATCCCTCTATCTATCTATCTATCTATCTATCTCTCTATCTATCTATCTATCTATCCCTCTATCTATCTATCTATCTATCTATCTATCTATCTATCTATCTATCCCTCTATCTATCCCTCTATCTATCTATCTATCTATCTATCTATCTATCTATCTATCTATCTATCTATCTATCTATCTATCTATCTATCTATCTATCTATCTATCTATCCCTCTATCTATCCCTCTATCTATCCCTCTATCTATCTATCTATCCCTCTATCTATCTATCTATCCCTCTATCTATCTATCTATCTATCTATCTATCTATCTATCTATCTATCCTATCTATCTATAATAATAATAATATAATATTTATTCATTTATATAGCGCTGTTAATTCCATAGCACTTTACATACATCAGCATCACTATCCCCATTGGGGCTCACAATCTAGGTTTCCTATCTGTATGTCTTTGGAGTGTGGGACGAAACCTGAGAACCCGGAGGAAACTCACGCAAACACGGGGAGAACATACAAACTCCTTGCAGATGGTGTTCTTAGTGGGATTTGAACCCAGGACCCCAGCGCTGCAAGACTGCAGTGCTAACCACTGAGCCACAACAAGACTGCAGTGCTAACCACTGAGCCACCACAAGACTGCAGTGCTAACCACTGAGCCACCGTGACGCCCTCTATCCCTCTATTTATCCTTCTATCTATCTATCCCTCTATCTATCTATCTATCTATCTATCTATCTATCTACAGTGCTGGCCAAAAGTATTGGCACCCCTACAATTCTGTCAGATAATACTCAGTTTCTTCCTGAAAATGATTGCAATCACAAATTCTTTGATAATATTATCTTCATTTAATTTGTCTTCAATGAAAAAAAAAAAATTGTCATAAAGCCAAATTGGATATAATTCCACACCAAATATAAAAAAGGGGGTGGACAAAAGTATTGGCGCTGTTTGAAAATTCATGTGATGCTTCTGTAATTTGTGTAATAACAGCCCCTGTAACTTACCTGTGGCACCTAACAGGTGCTGGCAATAACTAAATCACACTTGCAGCCAGTTGACATGGATTAAAGTTGCCTCACCCTCTGTCCTGTGCATTGTGTGCACCACATTGAGCATGGAGAAAAGAAAGAAGACCAAAGAACTGTCTGAGGACTTGAGAATCCAAATTGTGAGGAAGCATGAGCAATCTCAAGACTACAAGTCCATCTCCAAAGACCTGAAAGTTCCTGTGTCTATGGTGCGAAGTGTCATCAAGAAGTGTAAAGCCCATGGCACTGTGGCTAACCTCCCTAGATGTGGAAGGAAAAGAAAAATTGACGAGAGATTTCAACGCAAGATTGTGCGGATGGTGGATAAAGAACCTAGACTAACATCCAAACAAGTTCAAGCTGCCCTGCAGTCCGAGGGTACAACAGTGTCAACCCGTACTATCCAACGGCGTCTGAATGAAAAGGGACTGTATGGTAGGATACCCAGGAAGACCCTACTTCTTACCCCGAGACATAAAAAAGCCAGGCTGGAGTTTGCCAAAACTTACATGAGAAAGCCTAAAACGTTTTGGAAGAATTTTCTCTGGTCAGATGAGACAAAAGTAGAGCTTTTTGGGAAAATCTATCAACATAGAGTTTACAGGAAAAAAAAAGAGGCATTCAAAGAAAAGAACATGGTCCCTACAGTCAAACATGGCGGAGGTTCCCTGATGTTTTGGGGTTGCTTTGCTGCCTCTGGCACTGGACTCCTTGACCGTGTGCATGGCATTATGAAGTCTGAGGACTACCAACAAATTTTGCAGCATAATGTAGGGCCCAGTGTGAGAAAGCCGGGTCTCCCTCAGAGGTCATGGGTCTTCCAGCAGGACAATGACCCAAACACACTTCAAAAAGCACTAGAAAATGGTTTGAGAGAAAGCACTGGAGACTACTAAAGTGTCCAGCAATGAGTCCAGACCTGAACCCCATAGAAAACCTGTGGAGAGATCTCACAATGGCAGTTTGGAGAAGGCGCCCTTCAAATCTCAGGGACCTGGAGCAGTTTCCCAAAGAAGAATGGTCTAAAATTCCTGCAGAGCATTGTAAGAAACTCATTGATGGTTACCGTAAGCGGTTGTGCGCAGTTATTTTGGCTAAAGGTTGTGCAACCAAGTATTAGGCTGAGGGTGCCAATACTTTTGTCTGGCACATTTTTGGAGTTTTGTGTGAAATGATCAATGATTTGATTTTTGTTTCATTCTCTTTTGTGTTTTTTCATTGCAAGCAAAATAAATGAAGATAATAATACCAAAGAATCTGTGATTGCAATAATTTTCAGGAGGAAACTGAGTATTATCTGACAGAATTGCAGGGGTACCAACACTTTTGGCCAGCACTCTATCTATCTTTTCTATAAGTGATTTTAGACCTAATTCTAGTGAGAAAAAGACATTGAAATCCAAAAATATGATTAAAAAAGAGTTTCAAAATGTCTTCCCCCTCCCTCCCAACCCCTAGATACCCCAACAGTTTATTTAGGACCCCCCCCATCTGCAACCTAAATAGTATATATGACCCCAAAATGATTAGCGACCACACACCAGACTCTATAAATGATACAGATCTCAGACTGAATTGGCATTAGTAATTTGGTGATGGCAGCCTTGGGAGGGGGTGTGTGTGTCATTATTTGGCACCTAACTTCTAAATTGTCCCATATCTCCCCCAACTGTCCTGGGTTTACAAAGTCGTCCTGGTATGTTGGCGGTGTGCAACGACATCTGTATCTGTGTCCTCTTCCATTATTCTGTTTGTGCTGAGAATCCACACAGATGACGTTAGTAGATTGTGCTCTTTGTGGCAAGATATATATATATATATATATATATATATATATATATATATATATATATATATATATACATACTGTATATTTTTTAGATCGAATCCTTTTTAGATTAAGTTTGTAGCGGAATATAGCATCCAATGATTAAATGTGAACTTACACAGGTCTGGAAAGTATGAAGCGCTTACACCAATCCCCCTATCCCTTCTACCACCATGATGAAGAGATTCTGGTCCCCATAGACGTATATGGGGACCGACGTCCGGCCAGATATCCAGGATCAATTCCAGGCCTGAACCATTTTTTTTTTTTTTAAAAACCTGGTTGGACCCGCTGATCCCGGATATCTGCAAGTCCGCCCATCACTAGTCTAGAAGGGTAAAAAAGCTTGAAAAGTAAAGTGTTTTTTTTTTTTTTAAATACTTTCGATCTCTGAACTCCGAAAAAATTTCATCATATACAGTTTTTTCACAAACACTGACTCCATAGGCTTCCAAAAGAATAGAATTCCAAAAGGAATTGCTTCGATACTTTTCTCTAGACCAGACCTGGGCAAGGGGCGGCCCGCGGGCCACATCCGGCCCGCCTACTGTCTGTGACCGGCCCGCCCATTAGATCAGAGATGGAGACGTGGTGCTGCTTTTCCTGCCGGGCAGGAACTTTTCAAATGACACACGCGTGCTGTACTGACGACATCAGGGCGCGCGTGTGTCACAGAAAATGCTGCCGTGCAGGGAACAGAGGACAGATTCCTGCGTTCCGCTGTTACTGTGCGGAGCTTCAGGATCGGTCCTCTGTTCCCTGCGGCAGCTTTCTCTTTGACACACGCGCGCCCTGATGTCGGCAGTACGGCGCGTGTGTGTCATTTGAAAAGTTCCCGCCCCGCAGGAGAAGCGGCATCAGCCGGTGCCTGGACAGAGAGACGCGGGGGCAGGGGCCGTACAAGAACAACAGCGGCGCAGCCAGGGCCCGTACCAGGGAAGAAGCAGCTCAGCGGGGGACCCGTACGGAGGTGCCTGAGGAGGGAGAGGTGAGTGGTCACTAATAACCTGAGGGGGAGGGAGAGGGGAAGGGGGAGGGCGGTAACGGGTGTAATATTTGGGTGTAGTGATGTAGTATATGGGAATGTAATTATGTAGTTTACAGGGGCAGTATATAGTGCTGTAATGTATTACAGTGGCAGTATATAGTGCTGTAATGTATTACAGGGGCAGTATATAGTGCTGTAATGCATTACAGGGGCAGTATATAGTGCTGTAATGCATTACAGTGGCAGTATATAGTGATGTAATGTATTACAGGGGCAGTATATAGTGCTGTAATGCATTACAGTGGCAGTATATAGTGATGTAATGTATTACAGGGGCAGTATATAGTGCTGTAATGCATTACAGTGGCAGTATATAGTGCTGTAATGCATTACAGGGGCAGTATATAGTGCTGTAATGCATTACAGGTGTAGTATATAGTGCTGTAATGCATTACAGGGGCAGTATATAGTGATGTAATATATATATGTGGCGCCCTGGACAAGCCAGGATGTCACAGGTACTGCAACAACACACCCCACCCCCCTTTTAGGCACATCAGCCGCACACACGAAATCCTTGTTGCCTCCCTTCAGGGGCTGATGTCCACACCAGGTGGGGTGGAGCCAGGCGGTTAGCCCCACCCACCGAGGAGTTAACAGTCCTGGAGGCGGGAAAGGAAGAGAGAGTGGTTTAGAGAGTGAAAGTGAAGGAGTAAGGTGGTAAAGAAGCAGTCTGCCCGTGTCCGGGTTCGTGACCCGGGCACAGAAGCAGCAAGGTTGGCAGACGGTGGTGACCGTCTGCAGGCGAGGCTGATTGAAGCGCAACCGTAAGGACCGGGGACGGGCGGTGGCCCGCCGGTACCGGATCGGGGAGCGAAGAGAGGCCAGCACCATTCGGCAGGGCCTACGGACCCCGACCAGGCTTGGAGTCACCGTTAAACCGGTCAAATCCGTCAGCGACAGGAACCTCCCGGGTTTCCCAGCAATAAAGACCCGACTGAAGGCAACCGCTCAACCGTGAAGGGAAATACAGCTACCGCCACAGCTAGAGTTCCCAGGGCCAGCGCCTGTGGGCAAAAGGGGCTCCTCCGGCAAACATACCGCTGGGGAGCGGGTTACCGGTGGGAAGCCATCGGGGCCGAGAACATAACACCGGTGCAGGGAGAGACAGTTACCGCCAACCTACCGGGAGTGACCATCGCAGCCGTCTGTGGGACTCGTCCATCCAGCCGTTTGTTTTACCAGAGACTCCGTGTGCGTTACTGGCTGAGTAAGTACCACCGTGCCGTCTGGCACTGCGCTGCCCCGCGACCCTGCAACTGGCCAAGCCCCGCAATCCAACAAACAGACAATCACTCCGGGCCCCGGGACTACCACAACCCCCCTACCCACGGAGGGGAGGAAAACATCCCAGCTGCTCCCTGTCATCGCTCCCGGGATCCCCGTACAGAGCAGCGGTGGTGCCCCTGTCGCGGGCGGAGGAGGGGACGCCGCGCTCTCCCACTGCTCGGGTCCGGCTGCCGCGGCCTGCTGCTGCTCGGTGGCTCGAGCGATGGGCCGGATCCCGGGGACTCTAGCGGCGCTCCTCGCCCGTGAGTGAAAGTGGTTTGGTTGTGGGGATTGTTTATTCTCCGTGACGCCACCCACGGTTGTGGTGATTATGTGTACACCACCACTGCTCTGGCTGGGGATCCCGGGAGTGATGGTATGGAGCAGCCAGTTGTTGTTTTGCCCCTCCGTGGGTAGGGGTTGGTGATCCCGGGGCCCAGTGATGGGGTTGGGATGGTGGGCAGGCGGGTAGGGGGCCTGTGGAGGTGCAGGGGCGCAGGGGCAGCGCTGTGCCGCACGGCACGGAGGTACTCACTCAGCCAGTAAACACGACACAGTTCTTAGGCCACGCCCCCTAACCACACCCATTTCACAGTCACGCCCATATCCACTCCCCATCCACACCCATTCAGCATGGACACGCAGGCAGCCGGCGGGCCTCCAGCATGGACACGCAGGCAGCCGGCGGGCCTCCAGCATGGACACGCAGGCAGCCGGCGGGCCTCAAGCATGGACACACAGGCAGCCGGCGGGCCTCCAGCATGTACACGCAGGCAGCCGGCGGGCCTCCAGCATGGACACGCAGGCAGCCGGCGGGCCTCCAGCATGTACACGCAGGCAGCCGGCGGGCCTCCAGCATGGACACGCAGGCAGCCGGCGGGCCTCCAGCATGGACACGCAGGCAGCCGGCGGGCCTCCAGCATGGACACGCAGGCAGCCGGCGGGCCTCCAGCATGGACACGCAGGCAGCCGGCGGGCCTCCAGCATGGACACGCAGGCAGCCGGCGGGCCTCCAGCATGGACACGCAGGCAGCCGGCGGGCCTCCAGCATGGACACGCAGGCAGCCGGCGGGCCACCAGCATGGACACGCAGGTAGCCGGCGGGCCTCCAGCACGGAGAGGCAGGCAGCCGGCAGGCAGCCAGCAGGCCCCAAGCACGGAGACGCAGGCAGCCGGCGGGCTTCCAGCACGGAGACGCAGGGAGCCGGCGGGCCTCCAGCACGGAGACGCAGGCAGCCACAGTGAGGCGGCCGGTCGCCCGCACAGTGAGGCGGCCGGCCGCCTTCACAGACAGGCGGCCGGCCGCCCGCCTTCACAGACAGGCGGCGGGCCGCCCGCACAGACAGGCGGCGGGCCGCTGCACAGAGAGGCGCGGGCTGACCGCACAAAGAGGCAACCCGAACAGAGAGGCGGCCGGTCGCCTTCACAGACAGGCGGCCGTCCGCCCGAACAGAGAGGCGGCCGTCCGCCCGAACAGAGAGGCGGCCGTCCGCCCGAACAGAGAGGCGGCCGTCCGCCCGAACAGAGAGGCGGCCGGCCGCACGCACACAGAGGCGGCCGGCCGCACGCACACAGAGGCGGCCTGCCGCTTGAACACAGAGGCGGCCGGCCGCACGCACAGAGAGATGGCCGGCTGTCCGCACAGACAGGCGGCGGGCTGCCCGCAGACAGGCGGCCATCCGCCCGCAGAGACAGGCGGCCGTCCGCCCGCAGAGACAGGCGGCCGTCCGCCCGCACAGAGAGGCGGCCGTCCGCCCGACCAGAGAGGCAGCCGGCCGCACGCACACAGAGGCGGCCGGCCGCACGCACAGAGAAGCGGCCGTCCGCCCGCAGAGACAGGCGGCCGTCCGCCCGCAGAGACAGGCGGCGGGCTGCCCGCAGAGACAGGCGGCGGGCTGCCCGCAGACAGGCGGCCGTCAGTCCGCAGAGACAGAGAACAGAGAGGCGGCCGGCCGCCCGAACAGAGAGACGGCCGGCCGCCCGAACAGAGAGGCGGCCGGCCGCACGCACAGAGAGGCGGCCGGCCGCACGCACAGAGAGGCGGCCGGCCGCACGCACAAAAATCCGCACCAAATCCGCCGCGGAAAAATCTGCAACATGGGCACAGCATTTCCAAAAAGCCATAGAAATGGCTGGGAAGTGCCGCTGCTGCAGATTTTCGGAAAATCCGCGGCTTTTCCGCGAGAAATCCGCGGCAAAAATCCGCGCATTTTCCGCAGCGTGGGCACATAGCCTTAAAATTGGGAAAAAAATAAAAAATCCGCACCATAATCCGCATCAAATCCGCGGCAATTCCGCGGTAAATCCGCGGCAAATCCGAACCTTTGAAAAGGTGCGGATTTTGCGGGAAAGCCGCGGATTTTGATGCAGAAAAATCCGCAGCTACATTCTCCCGTGGACATATAGCCTTAAAGTTGTTTCTCCACAATGGCAGGGACAGAGCCTGTAGGACATTCTGTGCACTTGAGGGAAAGCTACGTGAATTTAGACTTTATTCTCAAGAAACTTAAATCTGAGGATCAAGGATGGTCAATATGTGGTGATCTGAAAGTTCTCTTTGATTCTAGTAGATGAAGTCTGCATGCTTTTTGCGTGAATGGGACAGCTGGGATAGGACTCATCATTGGAGCTCAAAAAGTTGGCCAACGAGAACATTTTTGTAACCTTGACTCAAGAGCATACACTGTGTGCAGAATTATTAGGCAAGTTGTATTTCAGAGGATTTTTTTTATTATTGATCAATAACTATGTTCTCAATCAACCCAAAAGACTCTAAATATCAAAGCTTAATATTTTTGGCAGTTGGAGGGGTTTTTTAGATTTGGCTATCTTAGGAGGATTCTGTTTGTGCAGGTGACTATTACTGTGCAGAATTATTAGGCAACTTAATAAAAACCAAATATATTCCCATCTCACTTGTTTATTTTCACCAGGTAAACCAATATAACTGCACAAAATTTAGAAATAATAATTTCTGACATGCAAAAACAAAACCCCAAAAAATTAGTGACCAATATAGCCACCTTTCATTATGATGACACTCAGCAGCCGACCATCCATAGATTCTGTCATTGCTTGATCTGTTTATGATCAACATTGCGTGCAGCAGCCACCACAGCCTCCAGACACTGCTCCCAGAGGTGGACTGTTTACCCTCCCTGTAGATCTTACATTTTATGAGGGACCACAGGTTCTCTATGGGGTTCAGATCAGGTGAACAAGGGAGCCATGTCATTATTTTTTCATCTTTTAGACCTTTACTGGCCAGCCACGCTGTGGAGTAGTTGGATGCATGTGATGGAGCATTGTCCTGCATGAAAATAGTGTTTTTCTTGAACAATACCGATTTGTTCCTGTACCACTGCTTGAAGAAGTTGTCTTTCAGAAACTGGCAGTAGGTCTGGGAGTTGAGCTTCACTCCATCCTCAACCCGAAAAGGTCCCACAAGTTCATCTTTGATGATACCAACCCATACCAGTGCCCACCTCCACCTTGCTGGCGTCTGAGTCGGAGTGGAGCTCTCTGCCCTTTACTGATCCAGCCTCTGGCCCATCCATCTGGCCCATCAAGAGTCACTCTCATTTCATCAGTCCATAAAACCTTTGAAAAATCAGTCTTAAGAAATTTCTTGGCCCAGTCTTGACGTTTTATCTTATGTTTCTTGGTCAGAGGTGGTGGTTTTTCAGCCTTCCTTACCTTGGCCTGTCCCTGAGTATTGCACACCTTGTGCTTTTTGATACTCCAGTAACGTGGCAGCTCTGAAATATGGTCAAACTGGTGGCAAATGACATCTTGGCAGCTTCACACTTGATTTTCTTCAATTCATGTAAAGGGCTGCGGAATATGTTGGCGCTATATAAATAAACTTTATTATTATTATTAATAATTCATGGGCAGTTATTTTGCACCTTTTTTGCCCAGCACGCTTCTTGCGACCCTGTTGGCTATTTGCCATGAAACGCTTGATTGTTCGGTGATCACGCTTGAAAAGTTTGGCAATTTTAAGACTGCTGCATCCCTCTGCAAGACATCTCACAATTTTGTACTTTTCAGAGCCCGTCAAATCTCTCTTCTGACCCATTTTGCCAAAGGAAAGGAAGTTGCCTAGTAATTAAGCACCCCTTATATAGGGTGTTGATGTCATTACACCGCACCCCTCCTCATTACAGAGGTGCACATCACCGGATTTACTTAATTGGTAGTGGGCTCTCAGCCTATACAGCTTGGAGTAGGATAACATGTATAAAAAGCATCATGTGATCAAAATACTCATTTGCCTAATAATTCTGCACACAGTGTAGTTGTGGAATGTTTAGTTGATCCCAGTAAAGTTCTCCTGTCACCACTCCACACTATGGTTGGACTGAAGAAGCAGTTCGTGACGGCTCTATCGAAAGGAGAGACTTAAGTACCTGGATACCAAGTTTCAGGGATTGTCCGATGCCAAACTAAAGGTTTATTCGGACACTCGTGAAGACGATGCGTTCGAATTTAAAATGAAAACTGTTGAGAAAAGGGTAACAGTAAAGATTCAAAATGTAAGACCCTTATGGAGAACGTGCTGAAACGTTTGGAAGTCTTGGGTTGTCTGATGAATTACGGTACAAGTTACATTTTTTACATTCCAATTTGGATGACTGTCCTGAAAACCTTGGTGCTGTTTGTTAAGAGGTAGGAAAAAGATAGAACAATGATACCAAGGTAGATGGAAGGTGAAGATGATGGAAACCAAGGTAGATAGAAAGTGGAGATGATGGAATGATGATTCTAAGGTAGATGGAAAGTGAAGATGATGGAATGATGATACCAAGGTAGATGGATAGTGAAGATGATGGAATGATGAAACCAAGGTAGATGGAAGGTGAAGATGATGGAATGATGAAACCAAGGTAGATGGAAGGTGAAGATGATGGAATCATGAAACCAAGGTAGATAGAAAGTGGAGATGATGGAATGATGATACCAAGGTAGATGGATAGTGAAGATGATGGAATGATGATTCTAAGATAGATGGAAGGTGAAGATGATGGAAGGTGAAGATGATGGAATGATGAAACCAAGGTAGATAGAAAGTGGAGATGATGGAATGATGATACCAAGGTAGATGGATAGTGAAGATGATGGAATGATGATTCTAAGGTAGATGGAAGGTGAAGATGATGGAATGATGATTCTAAGGTAGATGGAAGGTGAAGATGATGGAAGGTGAAGATGATGGAACGAAGATACCAAGGAGGATAGAACGTGTAGATGATGGAGGACGATACCAAGGTAGATGGAAGGTGAAGGTGATGGAGGACAATACCAAGGTAGATGGAAGGTGAAAATGATGGAGGACAATACCAAGATAGCTGCAAGGTGAAGGTGATGGAGGACGATACCAAGGTAGATGGAAGGTGAAGGTGATGGAGGACAATACCAAGGTAGATGGAAGGTGAAGATGATGGAGGACGATACCAAGGTAGATGGAAGGTGAAGATGATGGAGGACGATACTAAGGTAGATGGAAGGTGAAGGTGATGGAGGACGATACCAAGGTAGATGGAAGGTGAAGATGATGGAGGACGATACCAAGATAGCTGGAAGGTGAAGATGATGGCGGACGATACCAAGGTAGCTGGAAGGTGAATATGATGGAGGACAATACCAAGATAGATGGAAGGTGAAGATGATGGAGGACAATACCAAGGTATATAGAAGGTGAAAATGATGGAGTACGATACCAAGATAGCTGGAAGGTGAAGATGATGGAGGACGATACCAAGGTAGATGGAAGGTGAAGATGATGGAGGACGATACCAAGATAGATGGAAGGTAAAGATGATGGAACGGCGATACCAAGGTAGCTGGAAGGTGAAGATGATGGAGGACGATACCAAGGAAAATGGAAGGTGAAGATGATGGAGGACGATACCAAGATAGCTGGAAGGTGAAGATGATGGAGGACAATAACAAGGAAAATGGAAGGTGAAGATGATGGAGGACGATACCAAGGTATATAGAAGGGGAAGATGATGGAACGACGATACCAAGGTATATAGAAGGGGAAGATGATGGAACGACGATACCAAGGTATATAGAAGGGGAAGATGATGGAACGACGATACCAAGGTATATAGAAGGGGAAGATGATGGAACGACGATACCAAGGTAGCTGGAAGGTGAAGATGATGGGGACAACAGCTGGAGGCTTCACAGAGCAGATCCACAGCGTTCTATAAGAGAAAAGGAAAAGGCGCAAGAATTAATTTCCAATAGCTACAGAATGGATGATCAGTAAATTTATGTATATAATATTGGGCTCATTTTTGGCTACAATAGATTTTTCTTGTTCTTCTCGCTTGTACGTAATTTCATTTGTGATTTCTGAAAAATACATAAGTAATAGTTAAAAATAGATGTGTTTTTTTTTAAAAAAAAAAAGAAAAATCAGGGCACAAGAAAACATAAGAATCAATCAGATTAGATTTGAAACAATTTTCATAAACCCAAATTGTGTATACTGGTGATCAGTGATGGTGAACTCCCACGGACAACGCACCGTCCTTGTATTGTGCAGAAACATGATAACATCTGTAAGCCAGACGAATCCATTCACTTGTTAGGGGGTTGAATACTTTTGCAAGACACTTTTCCGCATCTCATTGTCTAGGCAGTGTTTGTAGCTGTCAGCCTGGGCACCGACCGCAGCTTCTCCGTACTGAGCTAATTATACTGCATAGCAGCTGGCACGGCTCCTGGCACAGCATACCCTCCCAGCGACGCTGCGTATGCCTCCGGTCCGGCTCCATAGCCCTTTTACCATTATTGTCTCCTAAATTCCCATCCTGTATCGCTCATTAGTCGCCCCCCCCCCTAGAGACGGCTCCTCTTTTCCTGCCAGCTGTCCAGACCCCTCCAATCTGACCAGCTCCTGTCAAGCCCTCGTCGTCACCCTGTCAGAAATAACCTGGCTCCGGTCTGTCCCTCTTCTTCCTCGTTGCTGACCACCCCAGTCTGAGACCACCATGTCCGGGCTTCTGTGCAGGAAACGCAGAAAGGAGGCCGCTGAGGAGAAGGGTGAGAAGACGGGCTTGAACGATTGGGTTTTGGAAATGGATTATTGCCAATGCCACCCGTCTGATTTCCCATCTGTAGGGACACTAAGGCCCCATAGATTTGGAGTATGGACTTTTTGTTTTGCCATATGGTGTCGGCGTCCATAGAAGTCCATGAGCACCATATTACCTATGGCATGGACCCACATAACTCAGTAATAGTGCCCCTATAGATTCTGTGTAAACCTCTACCCCCCCCCGAAGACCATGTACCCAAATTGTATCCCTATGCACGCCCCTTTAAGATATTCATTTTTATTTTCTAGTGACGGATCTCCAGGATGAAGGCCGAAACGCCATCAACGCCCCGATGTCGCCCAGCACCATTGACATCCACCCGGAGGACACCCTACTTGGTACAGTATTAATACCTAAATATCAGTTAAATGTTTTGGGTTTTTTTTAAAGGGGGGTACTCCCATCTCTGGCATGAAAAGCAAATCCACACCAGAGGACTTGGACTTTTTTTCCCCCATAGAAGTGAATGTTGAGCGCCCACCTGCCCCCCCCCCCCCCCCTCCACCATTCCTGCCACTGTAACCCCCAGGCCGTATTCTTGAGATAATCACTGTGCATTAATATGCCTTTAAAGGGTTATTCCCCCCAAAAAACAAGTTAAACCCCCCCCCCCAATAGAAAGAATAGAAGATATATTGCTAATCACTGTACATCTGACTGCTGGGACCCCCAGAAATTCCATCTTGTATGGATGCTCAACCTCCAATCCATTCATTGTCTATGAGACTGTGTCTCATTTGGCAGTCCCATAGACAATGAATAGATCCAAAATTGAGCATACGCTATATATACACAGGGTGGTCCAAAAGTAGGTGGACAGTATGTGTAATAGGGCTATCAAACATGATGTAAAGTGAAACTGACTCAGTTGCCCTGAGCAACCAATCAGATTCCACTTTTCATTCTTCACAGACTCTTTGGTAAATGAAAGGTGGAATCTGACTGGTTGCTAAGGGCAACTGAGCCAGTTTCACTTTACACCATGATATATATATATATTTAGAGATAGATATATATATATATCTAGATATATATATATATATATATATATATATATATATATATATATATATATATATATATATATATATATAATATATATTATTTATATATATATATTATTTATATATATATATATATATATATATAATCTCGTATATACATTATGTATATATGTAGTTATATTATTTTTTTTAGTTGTTTTTTTTTAAATAACCCTACATATTCATTTTAAGGGGCGTTTTGTAAGACTTAGGATAATTTTCAAATAGCAATCAACAATCTGAGTTCGAAAGTACGCAAATTATACAAAATGGACACCACAGCGCCATACACTATATAGTGGCCAATCTTGGTACTGCATCTCAGCTCCTATTAAAGTGAATGTTATCTGAGCTGCAGTACCCAAGAATGGCCACTAGTCAAAGTATGGAGCTTTGCTGTTTTTCCAGCTGCAGTCAGCTGATTGATGATGGTGCCGAGTGTTGGGCTCCCATAGATCTGATCTTAATAATGTATTCAATGATAGCATATTAATATGTTACTTGACATCCCTTTTAATTAACCTGTAAAAGGATGGAGCTGTTTGAGGGATTGTTTTTTGAAGGAAAGGGGTTGAATGATTCCAGTAAGACCATTTTAGGTGCTTGTAATTTGATTTGCTATATACTTTATATATATACTGTATGTATATATATATATATATATATATATATATATATATATATATATATATATATATATATTATACTTTTTTTTGTAGTTTTAGCACTTTACCATGTAGACAAATACAAGTAAATATGTATATTTTGTGATAAACAATTTTCAAATATATTGATTTATTTTTAGTCTGTCAAACCCCTTTAGATGCATAACTCACAATTGACCACAGCATCAAAAGGGTTAAGTTGCCGGTTATCTGCTGAGTTCGCTCTACTCCCTGGCAGGAGCAGATATATCCATTACAGTGCTGGAACAATTATCTGCTCACGGTTAAAGGGATTGTCTCATGGTGACCCCCTGCTTGATTAGGTGTCCTGTTTAGGACACCGCTGTAGAAGGCAGAACTGGGAGCCAGTATGTGGCTGACTAGTCATAGTTTCCCCTGGCAAAATCAGCTTTTTTTTCCCGGAACGTCTGGAGTAAGACCAGGAGTGATCAGCTGACATAATATCAGTAATGACAAAAAGAAAACATAACACGGGATGAAAAAAAACAAAAGCACACAAGTAAATTGGCTGCAAGTCACATTTGTGCCATGTGACAGCTATGGAGTCTCACTACTGAATCTGCAGTTTTTGTACTTTAGCTCCCTCTAGTGGCAAAAAATAAATCAATTTTTATTTATTTATTTATTTATTTATTTATTTTTTTAAAGCTACTTTATTTTCATATTTTTTTTGCCAAAAGTGAAAAAAATAATCCAGTTAATGTTTATTTTTTTTATTTATTTATTTATTTTTTTTTTTTTTATGACTATCCTTCGGATATGTCATCAATATCAGATCAGATCGGGAAGTTGGAATTCTAGCAATCGCCTGATTGACAATATTGTGGCGTTTCCAAAGTGGCATAGCACCAATTATTGTGTAGTGTAAAAATGAAAAAACTGACAGCACTTCCAAACAGACAAGTGTGAACAGGTGCAAACTGAACATGAAAGATAACAAATATACAGCAGCACTCTGAGTTGCTAAGGCATGCAAACATTGAATACAGTAATTTTGACGTACTTTACTGCTAATGATATTACATAAAAAAATAGAGACACTTAGCGCATAATAAAAATACAGTTTTATATGAGCCCAGCAGCCAGCAGCAAGGCGTATCTCTTATGTTGGGTTTCTACCTAAATGCCTCTACCCGGGCTGAATAGGGCGGGCAGAAACCTGCTAATAGAAAATTAAAAATTACTTTAAGGTGGTGGGGAAAGGAGTGCTCAGTCAGAAGACATGACCCTATCATCTAAAATGAGAAAACTGATGGCACTTCCTAAGAGACAAATGTGAACAGATGAAAACCGAACATGAAGTATACTCTTAAGAATATACAGCTGCACTTCGAGAAACTAAAGTATGAAAACATTGAAAGAAATTTGGACATGTATTACTGCTGAGGAAATTAAATAAAAAAAATTTGAGACAGTGCATGAAAAAGGGCAGTTTTATATGAGCCCAACAGCCAGTCTTAAGGCGTATCTCTTATGCTGGGTCCCTACCTAATGCCTCTAACTAGGCCTTCAATTTTATGGGTAGGCAGGAACCTGCTCAAAGGAAATTAAACATTGCCTTAAACTGGTGGGAAGGAGTGCTCAGTCAGAAGGCATGACCCTATAATCTAATACAAGAAAGTATTGGCGTCGGTTTCTTTCATTTCAGACTATAGGGTCATGCCTTCTGACTAAGCACTCCTTCCCATCAGGTTAAGGCAATTTTTAATTTTCTATTAGCAGATTTCTGCCCACCCATAAAATTATAGGCTTTTCAGGGACCCAGTATAAGAGGTACTACAGCTCAGTCCCGTTCACTTTAATGGGACCGTGTGTTGCAATTAGCTTTGTCCTTAGGATAGGTCTTTCATAAAAGTGTTGGGGGTCTAACTCGATTGCAGGAGTTAGACCCCCAACACTTTTATGAAAGACTTATCCTAAGGACAGAACCATTTAAATTTTATTTACTTCCCTTTTTTGTAATATATATATTTTCCTGATCATTTTTAGTCTGGAACTCGATGACTTCAGAGTCACTTGATATTGCTGAGTATTTTCCAGGGGTGTCTTCTGTCCTTCCTGTGATATCCGTCTGTCTCATTATTGTCGAGGCCTCTGTCATGTCTCTGACTGGTTCTCTCCTTTCTGAACGCGCAGAGGAGAATGAGGAGCGGACCATGATCGACCCCAACTCCAAGGAAGAAGCAAAATTTAAGGAACTTATAAAGGTCAGAACAATATATCTTTATACACTTACTAGCTGTAGTACACAGGCGTTGTCCGGGATAGTAACTGTCTCTCTCCGAATTTCTGTCTGTCTGTCTCTGTGTGTCTGTCTCTGTATCAGTCTCTGTCTGTCTATCTCTATGTCTGTGTCTGTCTGTCTCTCTCTGTCTGTCTGTCTCTCTCCCCGTCTGTCTCGCTCCCCGTCTGTCTCGCCCCCCCGTCTGTCTCGCCCCCCCGTCTGTCTCGCCTTCCCGTCTGTCTCGCCCCCCCGTCTGTCTCGCCCCCCCGTCTGTCTCGCCCCCCCGTCTGTCTCGCCCCCCTTCTGTCTCGCTCCCCGTTTGTCTCGCTCCCCGTCTGTCTGTCTTTTTCCCTGTCTCTTTACTTGTCTCTGTCTCTTTCCCTTTCTGTCTCTTTCCCTGTCTGTCTCTTTGACTGTGTTGCTCTCTCTGTCTCTTTCCCTGTCTGTCTCTCTGTCTGTCTCTCGCTATCCGCCTCTCCACCGACATCTTATTACCTCACACATACGCTTCTTATACTAACAATTTTTATTTTGTTCCTATAGCAACCAATTACAGCTCCTATTAATAACCTGTAGCTCGCAGCTCCTTTGACTTTAATGGAGGCAGGTTTTTTTGGAGAGTAACTGTAAAGCGCGGGGTTAAATTTTCCCGTCCAAACATAGTGTATGACATTCCTTGAGTCACATGAGGCGTCTGTGCAAAATGTCTTGATTGTAAATGCGATGGTGCGGATTCCTTTAGCGGACATACACACACACACACACACATACATACATACATACATACATACACATACACTCAGCTTTATATATTTGATTTTTGTAAGTGGTGGTCCTCCTTAAGTTTTAGCACATCTCCTTGACTACAAGGCCCATGTGATAGTTGCGGCCCCCCGGGACAGATTTGGTCTTGGAGGCCATGTTCTCCAGTTGTCCCTATTCTGCTGTTGGCGCATTAGGGACATTTAGGCCCCGCCGCAAGCTCCACTTGGTGACGCCTGAAACTAAGAGGGACCTCCCGACTTTGGTGGCATTTACAGAAATCCATCACCTTGTTTGGCCGAATACAGCACATAGTGGCCACAAATAGGGATAGTCCCAGGAAACTGTTGGCAATTAGGTATGGATCCACTCAGAAGGCCTAAAAGGCTGGACTGGATCCACTTTTGGGTCACCTCCAGATTTGGGTAATGCTTTAAGTAATACTACATGTAATCTGTGTACCGATGTGGTGCTCTTTCTGGAAGAAAGTGGCCATTTTTTTTCTAGTAGTGGACATCTCCTTTAACTAACCAGTTTTTCATCTATATGCAGGTTTGTAGAGAAGGATTTTTTTTAAATGAAAATAAAATATTTATTATTATTATTATTATTATTATTATTATTATTATTTTACAAATCCTTCTACTATTAAATAATATTAATAATATTATAAAAAATTATGCTACAGGACATTTTTTAAAAAAAAAAAATATTCTTTGAAATAAATAATTTAGTATATATAAATGCAAGAAACTTTTGAAATATATCTTATCAGTGAATTTTTTTTATTTTTTTTGTCTTTCTCCGTTTGTGAGCCGTTTATTTCCACACCCATCTGCTGTCACACAACGTGCGTGGTGAGCGTGTTCAGACTCCCTAAAAAACACCACAGACAAGGGGGAAACACTGAGAACACAATAACAATGTTGGGCCCTGGGACAAGTGAGAGGGTAGATGGAAACCTCCTAACCTCACCTGAGTTGTCTCTGCTCTGCTAACCAGTCCCTATACAGTCTCCACAACTGTCGCTGAACAGTACTCTGGGTCCCTGAGAAACTCTATAGAGGCCCTGACTAGTGAGAGGCAGATGAGGTTCACTAGTCCCACCACTGCACTAAAGAGACAAGAGGGTAAGAGAGACAAACCTGGGGCAAAATACTAAAATGGAGAGGGGATGACTCCTGGAGACTCTACAGCAGCTCCTTCCACCAAGGCGGATTCCTTACAAATGGCTTTGTATAGTCAGCAAAGCTTGCTGGGAGACCTGGCTATTTAAATACAAGGGGGTGTGGCTACAGAGCAGGTGCAGCTGACCTCAACTGCAGGAGAGCTGCAAACAGAAAAACTGATATTAACTACTTCAGTGCCAAAGGAAATGAAACAAAGTTTAATGCAGAGTCCCAGATAGAGATGAGGGGCTCCAGTTCTTAGCTACCACTAGGTCCCAAAAATAGGGAGACGACTGTGACATCTGCTTCCTCAACTTATCTTCTACTCTGAAAAAAAAAACCAGCTAAACTTTATCTCGACATAAGACAGGTTACAGGCACAGTGAGATGTCAGGTTACACCTCCTCTTATATTCTATGGAGAGTAGAGTTGGAGGGAGCAGAGTGAGGAAACAAGCAGAGGGAGAAACAGAGAAATCCTGCTGAGCTTTCTAACTAGCCTTTTACTTCAGCCCAGAGCTGGATTCACAACTACATAGTACAGTGCTGGTTGTATAATGTTCTCCATGCTGCTGCTTCTTCTAAACATGCAATACATAGAGACAGGAAAGCAGTAAGGCCTTGTGCGCACTAGGCGTTTTTGCCGCGTTTTTAGCGGCGTTTTTTACCGCGTTTTTGTGCTGAAAACGCAGTGACATTGCTTCCCCAGCAATGTCAATGGGTTTTCATAAGTGCTGTCCGCACACAGCGTTTTTTTTTAGCTGCGTTTTTGTGGTGACCACAAAAACGCAGCATGTCAATTATTTCTGCGTTTTCCACTGCGTTTTTCACTCATTGAATTCAATGAGATGTTAAAAACGCAATGAATAACGCATATAGCCGCGTTTCTATGACTAAAAACGCAGCTATAAACGCAAGGGGTGGGTACTACAGTGACGTGTACAGGAAGAGGATTCCTTCTGTTGGTAAACACAGAAGCGTGAATCCTCCCGGTACTGTCACCGCTGCTTCCACCTCCCGTCCTGTGCATGTCAGCTCCGTGCGGCGCCATGTCTGAGCGGGAGGTGGAGGCAGCGGCGAAAATCAAAGTGAACAGTAGAAAAAAAAAAAATGTCATATATACTCACCTGTCCGCAGGGTCCCGGTGCCATGCCCGCTCCCAGCTCCTCCCGGTCCCGCCGCTCTGGCTGTGTGCAGTCTCCCCGGGGCAGGACCTTGTTTGCAGGACCTGGCGGTGGATCACCTGATGCAGTCACCTGACGCATCAGCTGATCGCGGTGACGCGGGCGCCCGGCCGGCTATCAGCTGATCCTGCCGTCAGGGGACTTCATCAGCTGATTACCGGCAGCTCTTGCAGCGATCGGACGGGATCAGACTCCTGTCCAATCGATCGCTCCAGGAGCTGCGGGTAATCACCACAGCACATAAGTGAGTATTATTATTTATTTTTTTTTTTCTACTGATGCATCAGCTGATTGTATAATCGGCTTTTATACAATCAGCTGATGTGTGATGGGATTCACATCCTTGAACCTGACAGATCATCTGATCGCTCTGCCTTCCAGCAAACCGATCAGATGATATTGGATCCTGATTGGACGGCGCGGGACCCTAACCCAGGATTACTGCGGAGGGGGGTTCTTTATTTCAATAAAGATGGAGTCACTAATTGTGTTGTGTTTTATTTCTAATAAAAATATTTTTCTGTGTGTTGTGGTTTTTTTTTATCTGTACTAGAAATTCATGGTGGCCATGTCTAATATTGGCGTGACACCATGAATTTCGGGCTTAGGGCCAGCTGATAATATACAGCTAGCCCTAACTCCATTATTACCCGGCTAGCCACCCGGCTTCAGGGCAGCTGGAAGAGTTGGATACAGCGCCAGAAGATGGCGCTTCTATGAAAGCGCCATTTTCTGGGGTGGCTGCGGACTGCAATTCGCAGTGGGGGTGCCCAGAAAGCATGGGCACCCTGCACTGTGGATTCCAATCCCCAGCTGCCTAGTTGTACCCGGCTGGACTCAAAAATTAGGCGAAGCCCACGTCATTTTTTTTTTTTAATTATTTCATGAAATAATTAAAAAAAAGGGCTTCTCTATATTTTTGGTTCCCAGCCGGGTACAAATAGGCAGCTGGGGGTTGGGGGCAGCCCGTACCTGCCTGCTGTACCCGGCTAGCATACAAAAATATGGCGAAGCCCATGTCATTTTTTTTTCTTTTTGGGCAAAAAACTGCATACAGTCCTGGAAGGAGGATGCTGAGCCTTGTAGTTCTGCAGCTTCTGTCTGCTCTCCTGCATACACTAGTGAATGGAGGATGCTGAGACTTGTAGTTCTGCAGCTGCTGTCTGCTCTCCTGCATACACTAGTGAATGGAGGATGCTGAGACTTGTAGTTCTGCAGCTGCTGTCTGCTCTCCTGCATACACTAGTGAATGGAGGATGCTGAGACTTGTAGTTCTGCAGCTGCTGTCTGCTCTCCTGCATACACTAGTGAATGGAGGATGCTGAGACTTGTAGTTCTGCAGCTGCTGTCTGCTCTCCTGCATACACTAGTGAATGGAGGATGCTGAGACTTGTAGTTCTGCAGCTGCTGTCTGCTCTCCTGCATACACTAGTGAATGGAGGATGCTGAGACTTGTAGTTCTGCAGCTGCTGTCTGCTCTCCTGCATACACTAGTGAATGGAGGATGCTGAGACTTGTAGTTCTGCAGCTGCTGTCTGCTCTCCTGCATACACTAGTTCTGCAGCTGTCTGCTCTCCTGCATACAATGAACATTTTGAAGAAGGAAATGACATCAGACCTTTTTTTTTTTTTTTTTTTCATCAACAATCTTTAATGGCATTGTGCACTGATTAAAAACGCAGTGAGCAAAAACGCAGCAAAAAACGCACCAAATCGCGGCAAAAACGCATGCGTTTTTGCCGCGTTTTTTTAGCCGCGGGTGCGTTTTTTAGACAAAAACGCACATAAAAACGCAGCGTGAAAAAAACGCCTAGTGCGCACATACCCTAATCCCATATGTGTGTTGGTGTTGTTTATGGAAGACATCATAGCAGCTAGTCTCTACTACACCCACTAGCTCAGAGAAAATTGACCACTAGTAATAGAACCTACATAGGGGAAAACGGGCGAAAAAGGCAGGATACAGAGTCCTGTAATAACATTAATCCTGATCCACATCCACAGCTTATTCTGAGCAGTCACTTATTTCCACTCCCATCTGCTTCCTCAGCTTATCATTGGACTCAGGAAAAAAAAACAGCTTAATTCTCTCTCCAGACAAGACAGACTATAGGCACAGTGAGGTGTTAGAATATAATAGGAGATGTAACCTATGTAAAGTGGATTTGGAGGGAGCAGAGTGAGGAAACAAGCAGAGGGAGACATGGAGAAAGCCTGCTGAGCTTTCTAACAAGTCTTTTACTTCAGCACAGAGCTGGATTCACATGTACATAGCACAGTGCTGCTGTATAATGTTCTCCATGCTGCTGCTGCATCTGAACATGCTCTACATAGAGACAGGAGAGCAGGAATCCCTCATGTGTGTTGGTTTTGTGTATGGTAGATATTATAGCAGCTAGTTTCTACAATACTCACTAGCTCATACCAATACCAATAGCAATAAAGCCTACAGAAGGGAAAACTGGTGAAAAATGCAGGATACAGAGTTCTGTAATAACATTAAATCTGATGCACATACGCAGCTTATTCTGAGCAGTCGCTTATTTCCAGTCCCACCTGCTTCATCAGCTTATCATCCACACTGAAAAAGACAGCTCAAACTTGTCTTCAGACCACACAAACTGAAAGCACAGTGAGGTGTGAGGTTACATCACCTCTTATATGCTTTGGAAAGTGGAGTTGGAGGGAGCAGAGTGAGGAAACAAGCAGAGGGAGACATGGAGAAAGCCTGCTGAGCATTCTAACAAGTCTTTTATATCACCCCAGACACAGCACATCTACAGTACATAGCACAGCACTGCTGTATAATGTTCTCCATGCTACTGACTCTACATAGAGACAGGAGAGCAGAAATCCCTTGTGTGCTGTGTATGGGAGACATCATAGCAGCTAGTCTCTACTACACCCACTAGCTCAGAGACAATTGACCACTAGCAATAGAGCCTACATAGGGACAAATTGGTGAAAAATGCAGGATACAGTGACCTGTAATAACCCTGATGAGCATACGCAGCTTATTCTGAGCAGCCGCTTATTTCCAGTCCCATCTGCTTCCTCAAGTTATCATCCACTCTGAAATAAATAGCTCAACTTTATCTCCAGACAAAATGGACTGCAAACACAATGAGGTGTCAGGTTACACCTCCTAAATTCTAGTTGGAAGGAGCAGAGTAAGGAAACAAGCAGAGGGAAACACAGAGAAATCCTGCTGAGCGTTCTAACAAGTCTTTTACTTCATCCCAGAGCTGGATTCACATCTACATAGCAATGCGCTGCTGTACAATGTCCGCCGTGCTTTGTGACATGCGCTACATAGAGACAGGAGAGCAGGAATCCCTTGTGTGTGTGCTGTGTATGGGAGACATCATAGCAGCGAGTCTCTACTCCACCCACTAGCTCAGAGACAACTGATAATTAGCAATAGAACCTGCAGAGGGGAAAAATGCAGAATACAGAGTCCTGTAATACCATTAACCCTGATGCACATTCACAGCTTATTCTGAGCAGTCACCTGAAATGACAGACATGCTTTCCTTTTTAATAAATATTCACCCCTTCATATCTGTCTACTGCCTCCTCAGGTCCTAATAGACTGGATTAATGAAGTCCTTGTGGAGGAGCGGATAATAGTGAAGAACCTGGAGGAAGACTTTTACGACGGACAGGTCTTACAGAAGCTCCTAGGTGACTAAAATGATAATATGCCTGTATAGACAGTACAGCAGGGTGTGTACGCTTTATGGCTGCTGCAAAGAACGGGAGTTAATGGACAGAAAAGTTTCCTTAGAAACTGATGGAGTCACATTTTCACTTGTTTGGTCCCAGGTGTTCCCACAAATGTCTGCTCCAGTCGCTTATAATAATGCTATACTGCGCCGCCACCATCATACATTGCTCATATAATATAATTATAAATAAATACCACCATATGGTGCTCAAATAATACCAACATCTGCTATTATACGGTTATTTTAAGGGTTGAATGCTGACTTTTAGGGTCGCTACCTCCAAAATGTGGGCACTAGAGTGACCGCCCCCTTTCTTTTTAAGGAGAGCTAATTTGCCTACCCTTTTTTTTTTGCCTGTGGGCATTGCCTGTGCTGGCAATTTCTACAAGAAAAAACAGTACCCCCTCCTAGATCATCATGACTTTGTGCCATATTTGGTGCACAGCTGACCTCCACACCCACCTAACGTGCCCCTAATGATTGGCGCTCGACTCTATTTTTTCTTAGCAAATAGACCCAAAATCTGCAAATGGGCCTCAGACACAAAGCTGAACACAGCTCACAGCAATTTTTATGATACAGCTGTGTAATTAATATTAGAGGGGTTATTCACAACCAAAATATTAATCGATCATCAATATCAGATGGTTGGGGGTCCAGAACTACTGGAATTACACGGATACAGAACCAGAACACAGCTCAGTACACCATCTAGTAGCTGATTTTGAATACTGCAGTTCAGCTCCTATTCACTGTAATAGCAGCTAGGCTGCAGTACCTGAGAATGACCACTACACGGTGTATGGAGCTGTGATGTGCCATTCTGTATGTATTTGGCTGCCATGGGACCTGCTAACAGCTAATCAAATAGGGGGATTTGATGACTTGTCCTAAGTATAGCTCATCAATATACACTGAAATTTCACGGGTCCTTTTTTTTGAATACGGCAGTTCAGCTCCTATTCACTGTAATTGCAGCTGGGCTGCAGTACCTGAGAGTGGCCACTACACGGTGTATGGAGCTGCGATGTGCCACTCTCTATACATCCGGCTGCCACATGACCTGCTAACAGCTAATTAAATGGGGGGGACCTGATGACTTGTCCTAAGGATAGCTCATCAATATCCACTGGAATTACACGGGTACAGGACCAGAACACAGCTCAGTACACAATCTAGTGGCTGATTTTGAATACTGCAGTTCAATTCCTATTCAGTGCAGAGTTTTTCGTTTGTTTTTTTCTTGACATTATTCAGGAAGCTTTAATTAATTTTCATTGACCCGCTTCCTACACCTGGGATTTAATGATCTAGTAGGATGGGAAGGAATTATGGTCTTTTAATTACATATCTCCATTCGTTCTGCCCTCCTTAAAGGTTAAGTCCAAATTAAATTACTTTTTAAACCTGTAGAAATCTCCGCAGCTCTTTTATAAATCCATTCGGAGCTTAACCAAGTTATATGATTATTGTGGGAACGAGAGGGGATTTTTCACTTTAATTTCAATAGCCACTTACCAAGGATTGTTAAAGGGAAAGTCTACAATGGACAATCCCTTTTAGTTAAAAGTTTATCCTTTGACTATACGTTGCTTGCAGGTTGTAGGAACCCTTTTAGATATAAACTGTGATCTTTGGAGAAACTCAAGAATTCCTTTTTTTTCTACACTGCCCCCGCAGGAAAAATGAAGCATTGCAGTTTCCATTTAAATCAATGGGTTTTCTATATACAATATATATATATATATATATATATATATATATATATATATATATATATATGCTGGTCCTCCGGGGTGGGAGACACATTTTATAGCAGTTTTTCTGAATGTTGTAGCCCCTTATATTAACTTATCACTGATTTCTAAGTGAATTGCTAAACAAGAATACCCCTTTAAGGATTAATGGTGCATTATCTAAGGGAGATACTATGGGGGGGGTGGTTCTTAGCACACAGATACTATGAATTGTGTACATAGGTTCCAAGATCTCTGCTTGCTGTCATTCAATAAAAACCTTAATCAGTGCCCAGGATATAAATCTGTACGAATCAGTTGATGGATTTAGGCTATGTGCGCACGTTGCGTAAATTCATGCAGTTACGCTGCGCTTTGTAGCGCAGCGTAACTGCATGCGTCCTGCGTCCCCTGCACAGTCTATGGAGATTGTGCAGGGGCCGTGCGCACGTGGCGTTTTAGAGCGCAGCGCTTCGGCTACCGCCGAAGCGCTGCGTAAAAAGAAGTGACATGTCACTTCTTCCGTGCGCTTTGCCGGCAGCTCCTGCTCTGTCTATGGGAGGAGCTGCAGGCAGAGCGCATGGAATCGGCTTCACTACGGACATTTCTGCAGCGATTTAAAGCGCACATGTGCTCTTCAGATCGCTGCAGAAATTTCTGCAGTGAACTGTACGCAAAGTGCACACATAGCCTAAAAGTAAGGTCACATGACCTATGATTTCTTTTTTTATCCACAGCAAGCAGAGATCTTTAAAAAGGTGATCCAGAAATAAGCTTATTGGAAAACTGTATAACTAACGTTTTATTTGCTTAGAAAACTATATAACTTTTTTTTTGCAAACACTGGAATACCCCTTTAAGACTGTGTTGATAATTGCTGATAGAATGATCCTTCTCCACACTATATAACCGTTTTCTGCTGCCTAGATTAGAAAGAAGGGGTCTGCATTATTTTCTGAAATGGTGCCACTCTTGTCCACTGCTGATATTGCAGCTCTGCCTTCTTAAAGGGGATCTGTCACTCACCATTAATATGTATTATTTTTACCTGGTGTAAAAGCCGCTGTTCTCCTGAATCCGGCGTTGTTTTTCTTTTCTTCCTACGCCTCTCTGTTCCTGAGATATAATCCTTTGTTCCCTGTATATAAATCTAGTCTTGCTGGCTAAATGGGCGTGGTCTTCAACTCATGTGGGCGTCGTCTTGAAGACTCTGCCCTCTTGGCAAACAAGACTAGATTTATACATAGAGAAGAAGGGGCCATATCTCGGGAACAGAGAGGTGCAGAAACAAAAGAAAAACATCCCCGGATTCAGGAGAACAACGGCATTTACACCGGGTAAACATATTACATATATACGGCAAGTGACTGGTCTGGTCCTATTTAAAGTGCACAGAGCGGCAAATGCTCCTAACCTGCAGAGAAGAGCTGCTTTATATATGTTTTTATATATATATATATATATATATATATATATATATATATATATATATATACATACACACATACAATACTAAAAAAATAACATGATACATATATATATATATATATATCATGTTATTTTTTTAGTATTGTGTGTGTATGTGTGTGTATATCTATATATTATACTTTCTTCTATGTATGTATATATATATTATATGCAAAATAAAACAAAAAATATATCTTTTTAATTTATTTTTTTGTTTTGTGTGTGTGTCTATATATATATATATATATATATATATATATACTTTTCTTTGTCGCTCCTAATTGGGAGACCCAGACAATTGGGTGTATAGCTACTGCCTCCGGAGGCCACACAAAGCACTACACTTAAAAGTGTAAAGCCCCTCCCCTTCTGCCTATACACCCCCCGTGGGATCACGGGCTCCTCAGTTTTCATGCTTTGTGCGAAGGAGGTCAGACATCCACGCATAGCTCCACTGTTTAGTCAGCAGCAGCTGCTGACTATGTCGGATGGAAGAAAAGAGGGCCCATACTAGGGCCCCCAGCATGCTCCCTTCTCACCCCACTTTTGTTGGCGGTGTTTGTTAAGGTTGAGGTACCCATTGCGGGTACGGAGGCTGGAGCCCACATGCTGCTTCCTTCCCCATCCCCCTTAGGGCTCTGGGTGAAGTGGGATTTTACCGGTCTCCAGGCACTGAGACCGTGCTCCATCCACAGCCGCTGGGGATTCTGCTGGATATGGAGCTGAGTATCGTCAGGGACAGGGCCCTGCTACGTCAAGGTACTCTGTGTCCCCGTACAGACCGCGCGCAGACACACTGCAGCATTGCTGGGTGTGTTAGTGCGCCGGGGACAACAGCGCTGCGCGCTTGTGCCATTACTAGCTACAGCTCTGCTGAGTGAGTCAATGTATTGGGAACTGCCGTGCCGGCCGCTGCTGTCAGTTTACGCTGCGGCGCGGCTGGGACTTGTGGTGCGCCGGGGACTTCCGTGCTGGCCGTGCATATATGACGGCCGCGCTTATTACTCGAGTCCCCGGCTTTTGCGGCCCAGTTTCGTTTCGTTCCCGCCCCCAGACCTGCCAGTCAGGGGAAGGGCGGGACGCTGTACAGAACGTCAGCGCCGAGGGCTGGAGTCTACTTTACATACTCCAGCCCTCACACTGGGCACAGTGGGACGCCAGTTTCCCGCACTTTGTCTGAGGCACGCCCACGGTCCGCCCCTCTTCACAGAACGCCGGCAGCCATTCCTGTGTGCAGTCTGAGCTGGAGAGGGGAGACAAGTTCTGGGAGACCCAGACACGGGATTCTGGCGACCACACACCCGCGTTTCCGCGGGCGGTAAGCGGCACCTCTGGTGCTGACCCCACTAGTGCCGAAGTGTACATTTGTATTTTTATGCTTGCATGCGATACATTGCACTGTACGGTCGCTGGTGATTCTTGGCTATATACCCTCCTAGATTGCTCAGAGGAGACAACAGCATGTCATCCGCAAAAAGCAAGGGTGCCAAGGCACAGGCTTTCTATGCTGCTTGTACCGCATGTGAGGCTACTCTACCGGCAGGTTCCACTGACCCCCATTGTGTGCAGTGCTCGGCCCCTGTGGCACTTGCTCGGCCGGGGCCTCTGCTAGAGGTGACCCAGGGAGAACCACCTGTGAATACTGTCCAGGTGACAGGGACGGAGTTTGCAGTTTTTGCTGATAGATTGTCTGTGACTATGACTAAAATTCTAGAAACTTTGCAGTCTAGACCAGTAACTCAGACCATGGGCACTGTTGAATCATTGCTCCCTGATCCCCCTCAGTTGGAACAGCTCCGGGCTCCGGGGGTGTCCCATGCATCCCAGGGTGAAGGCTCTGACACGGACGACAGTCCCAGACAGCCTAAGCGGGCTCGCTATGAGCGGCCCTCGACTTCATCACACTGGTCAGGGTCCCAGCAGGAGGACTCTCTGTGTGATGAGGCGGAGGTAGCTGATCAGGATTCTGATCCTGAGACCGCTCTCAATCTGGATACTCCTGATGGTGACGCCATAGTGAATGATCTTATAGCGTCCATCAATAGAATGTTGGATATTTCTCCCACAGCTCCTCCAGTGGAGGAGTCAGCTTCACAGCAGGAGAAATTCCATTTCAGGTATCCCAAGCGTAAATTAAGTACTTTTCTGGACCACTCTGACTTTAGAGAGGCAGTCCAGAAACACCACGCTTATCCAGATAAGCGTTTCTCCAAACGGCTTAAGGATACACGTTATCCCTTTCCCCCTGACGTGGTCAAGGGCTGGACCCAGTGTCCCAAGGTGGATCCTCCAATCTCCAGGCTTGCGGCTAGATCCATAGTTGCAGTGGAGGATGGGGCTGCACTTAAAGATGCCACTGACAGACAGATGGAGCTCTGGTTGAAATCCATCTATGAAGCTATCGGCGCGTCGTTTGCTCCAGCATTCGCAGCCGTATGGGCACTCCAAGCTATTTCAGCTGGTCTTACACAGATTGACACGGTCACACGTACATCTGTTCCGCAGGTGGCATCCTTAACCTCTCAAATGTCTGCATTTGCGTCTTACGCGATTAATGCTGTCCTGGACTCTACGAGCCGTACGGCAGTGGCGTCAGCCAACTCCGTGGTTTTACGCAGAGCCTTGTGGTTAAGGGAATGGAAGGCAGATTCTGCTTCCAAAAAGTGCTTAACCAGTTTGCCATTTTCTGGTGACCGACTGTTTGGTGAGCGTTTGGATGAAATCATTAAACAGTCCAAGGGTAAGGATTCATCCTTACCTCAGCCCAGACAAAACAAACCCCAACAGAGGAGGGGACAGTCGGGGTTTCGGTCCTTTCGAGGCTCGGGCAGGTCCCAATTCTCCTCATCCAAAAGGACTCAAAAGGATCAGAGGAGCTCAGATTCTTGGCGGGCTCAGTCACGCCCAAAAAAGACAGCCGGAAGACCCGCTACCAAGGCGGCTTCCTCATGACTTTCGGCCTCCTCTCTCCGCATCCTCGGTCGGTGGCAGGCTCTCCCGCTTTGGCGACATTTGGCTGCCACAGGTCAAAGACCGTTGGGTGAGAGACATTCTGTCTCACGGGTACAGGATAGAGTTCAGTTCTCGTCCTCCAACTCGATTCTTCAGAACTTCTCCACCTCCCGACCGAGCCGATGCTCTTCTGCAAGCGGTGTGCACTCTAAAGGCAGAAGGAGTGGTGACCCCTGTTCCTCTTCAGGAGCAAGGTCACGGTTTTTACTCCAATTTGTTTGTGGTGCCAAAAAAGGACGGGTCTTTCCGTCCCGTTCTGGATCTAAAACTGCTCAACAAGCACGTGAAAACCAGGCGGTTCCGGATGGAATCCCTCCGCTCCGTCATCGCCTCAATGTCTCAAGGAGATTTCCTAGCATCAATAGACATCAAGGATGCTTATCTCCACGTGCCGATTGCTCCAGAGCACCAGCGTTTTCTACGCTTCGTTATAGGAGACGAACACCTTCAGTTCGTAGCTCTGCCTTTCGGGCTGGCGACAGCCCCACGGGTCTTCACCAAGGTCATGGCAGCAGTAGTAGCAGTCCTGCACTCTCAAGGTCACTCTGTGATCCCGTATTTGGACGATCTACTTGTCAAGGCACCCTCTCAAGAGGCATGCCAACACAGCCTGAACGTTGCGCTGGAGACTCTCCAGAGTTTCGGGTGGATCATCAACTTTTCAAAGTCAAATCTGACCCCGACCCAATCGCTAACATACCTTGGCATGGAGTTTCATACTCTCTCAGCGATAGTGAAGCTTCCGCTGGACAAACAGCGTTCACTACAGACAGGGGTGCAATCTCTCCTTCAAGGCCAGTCACACCCCTTGAGACGCCTCATGCACTTCCTAGGGAAGATGGTAGCAACAATGGAGGCAGTCCCTTTCGCGCAGTTTCATCTGCGTCCACTACAATGGGACATTCTCCGCCAATGGGACGGGAAGTCGACGTCCCTCGACAGGAACGTCTCCCTTTCTCAGGCGGCCAAGGAATCTCTTCGGTGGTGGCTTCTTCCCACCTCATTGTCAAAAGGAAAGTCCTTTCTACCCCCATCCTGGGCGGTAGTTACGACAGACGCGAGTCTTTCAGGGTGGGGAGCAGTTTTTCTCCACCACAGGGCTCAAGGTACGTGGACTCAGCAAGAGTCCACCCTTCAGATCAATGTTCTGGAAATCAGAGCAGTGTATCTTGCCCTACAAGCCTTCCAGCAGTGGCTGGAAGGCAAGCAGATCCGAATTCAGTCGGACAACTCCACAGCGGTGGCATACATCAACCACCAAGGAGGAACACGCAGTCGGCAAGCCTTCCGGGAAGTCCGGCGGATTCTGACGTGGGTGGAAGACATGGCATCCACCATATCCGCAGTTCACATCCCAGGCGTGGAAAACTGGGAAGCAGACTTCCTCAGTCGCCAGGGTATGGACGCAGGGGAATGGTCTCTTCACCCGGACGTGTTTCAGGAGATCTGTCGCCGCTGGGGGATGCCGGACGTCGACCTAATGGCGTCCCGGCACAACAACAAGGTCCCGGCTTTCATGGCACGGTCTCACGATCACCGAGCTCTGGCGGCGGACGCCTTAGTTCAAGATTGGTCGCAGTTCCGGCTACCTTATGTGTTCCCACCTCTGGCACTGTTGCCCAGAGTGCTGCGCAAGATCAGGTCCGACTGCCGCCGCGCCATCCTCGTCGCTCCAGACTGGCCGAGGAGGTCGTGGTACCCGGATCTGTGGCACCTCACGGTAGGCCAACCGTGGGCACTACCAGACCGACCAGACTTGTTGTCCCAAGGGCCGTTTTTCCATCGGAATTCTGCGGCCCTGAACCTGACTGGTGGCCATTGAGTCCTGGATCCTAGCGTCTTCAGGATTATCTCAAGAGGTCATTGCCACCATGAGACAGGCTAGAAAACCATCCTCCGCCAAGATCTACCACAGGACGTGGAAGATATTCTTATCTTGGTGCTCTGCTCAGGGAGTTTCTCCCTGGCCATTTGCATTGCCTACTCTTCTTTCCTTCCTGCAATCCGGTTTGGAAAAAGGTTTGTCGCTAGGCTCCCTTAAAGGACAAGTCTCAGCGCTATCTGTATTTTTTCAGAAACGCCTAGCACGACTTCCTCAGGTACGCACGTTCCTGCAAGGGGTTTGTCATATCGTCCCTCCTTACAAGCGGCCGTTAGAGCCCTGGGATCTGAACAGGGTTCTAATTGCTCTCCAGAAGCCGCCTTTCGAGCCTATGAGGGATGTTTCCCTTTCTCGCCTTTCACAGAAAGTGGCCTTTCTAGTAGCGGTCACGTCTCTTCGGAGAGTGTCCGAGCTAGCAGCGCTGTCATGCAAATCTCCCTTCCTGGTGTTTCACCAGGACAAGGTGGTTCTGCGCCCGATTCCGGAGTTTCTCCCTAAGGTGGTATCCCCCTTTCATCTCAATCAGGATATCGTCTTACCTTCTTTGTGTCCTCATCCAGTTCATCAATGTGAAAAGGATTTGCATTTGTTGGATCTGGTGAGAGCACTCAGAATCTACATTTCCCGCACGGCGCCTCTGCGCCGCTCGGATGCACTCTTTGTCCTTGTCGCTGGTCAGCGTAAAGGGTCGCAAGCTTCCAAATCCACCCTGGCTCGGTGGATCAAGGAACCAATTCTTGAAGCCTACCGTTCTGCTGGGATTCCGGTTCCCTCAGGGCTGAAGGCCCATTCTACCAGAGCCATGGGTGCATCCTGGGCATTACGGCACCAGGCTACGGCTCAGCAGGTGTGCCAGGCGGCTACCTGGTCGAGTCTGCACACTTTTACCAAGCATTATCAGGTGCATACCTACGCTTCGGCGGACGCCAGCCTAGGTAGACAAGTCCTTCAGGCGGCGGTTGCCCACCTGTAGGAAAGGGCTGTTTTTACGGCCCTATCACGGGGTGTTATTTTACCCACCCAGGGACTGCTTTTGGACGTCCCAATTGTCTGGGTCTCCCAATTAGGAGCGACAAAGAAGAAGGGAATTTTGTTTACTTACCGTAAATTCCTTTTCTTCTAGCTCCAATTGGGAGACCCAGCACCCGCCCTGTTTTCTTAGGGATTTTTGTTTTTTCGGGTACACATGTTGTTCATGTTGAATGGTTTCAGTTCTCCGATGTTTCTTCGGATCGAATTTGTTTTTAAACCAGTTATTGGCTTTCCTCCTTCTTGCTCTTGCACTAAAACTGAGGAGCCCGTGATCCCACGGGGGGGTGTATAGGCAGAAGGGGAGGGGCTTTACACTTTTAAGTGTAGTGCTTTGTGTGGCCTCCGGAGGCAGTAGCTATACACCCAATTGTCTGGGTCTCCCAATTGGAGCTAGAAGAAAAGGAATTTACGGTAAGTAAACAAAATTCCCTTCTTTTGTATATATGTGTATATATATGTATATTAATGTGTGTATGTGTGTGTGTGTGTGTGTGTGTGTGTGTGTGTGTGTGTATATATATGTGTGTATATATATATATATATATATACACACACACACATACACACATTAATATACATATATATACACATATATACAAAAAAGGATATATATACACACACACAAAACAAAAAAATAAATTAAAGAGATATATTTTTTGTTTTATTTTGCATATAATATATATATATACACACATCACACATATATATATATATATCTATATATACATACATACATACACACATTAATATATATATATATATATATATATATATATATATATATATACACACAAAACAAAAAAATAAATTAGATATATTTTTAGTTTTATTTTGCATATAATATATATATATATATATATATGTATATGTGTGTGTGTGTGTATGTGTATATGTATATGTGTACCCACATATACACATATGTACACATATGTACATACACATATGTATATGTGTACCCACCTCTTCCAACAAGCCTACAACCTACAATAGCCCTCAGCCCAGTAGACCACTGCGCAACCAGCTCTGTCCTCACCTATTGTACCATCACCCATTCCCTGTAGACTGTGAGCCCTCGCGGGCAGGGTCCTCTCTCCTCCTATACCAGTCTGTCTTGTACTGTTAATGATTGTTGTACGTATACCCTCTTTCACTTGTAAAGCGCCATGGAATAAATGGCGCTATAATAATAAATAATAATAATAATAATATATATATATATATATATATTATACGCAAAATAAAACAAAAAATGTATCTTTTTATTTTATTTTTTTGTTTTGTGTACAATAAATATATACACTGTATATAATATATATAAATCAAAAAGATATAATATATTTACAGGATATATCTATTATACATAATTATTTTTATTTGTTTTTGTGTATGTATATACAGTATGTGTGTATGTATGTTTGCATGTATATACCGTATACTGTAATATACTGTGTGTGTGTGTATATATATATATATATATATATATATATACATATATTATATGTACATATTACATATCATATTATATGTACATATTATATATCATATTATATGTACATATATATATATATAATTTTTTTGCATATATACAGAGTATATATATATATATATAAAAATATATATGTATGTATATATAATATATATATATTATTATTATTATATTATTATTATTATTATTATTATATTCTTCTCATGCACCAACACTACTACCTGTGCCCTTTTTTTACAGAGAAGCTGGCAAACCGAAAACTGAGTGTTGCTGAGGTGACGCAGTCTGAGATCGGACAGAAACAGAAGCTTCAGACCATCTTGGATGATATACAGGAATTTCTGAGGCCGCAGGGATGGACCATACGCTGGAACGTTGATTGTAAGTGGATCAGGCCGTCCCTACTTGTTAAAGGGTCTTTTTAACAGTTGAACGCAATATGTTCTACTGGGACCCCAGCGATCAGCTGTAGGGAATCCTTGCAGTAAGTGCTCAGTTTTCCTGCAGTGCCTCCGCAGGAGAAATGAAGCATTACACAATGTTTAATTTAAGCCATTGGGTCGTCTTGGTAATTTAGAGCGGGTGCTTCAGAGAGGCAGAGGTGCTACTATTTCCAAGAAATGAGGATTCCGCTCTATTAACCCCTTAACGATCAACCTGTGAGGTCTGTACAGTATAATTCATAAACGGGTAAAGAGGTTCGCGCTCCTGTGCAGAATCATAGTCATGCTCAGAAGGAGAACGTAAGATCCTCAACATGATCAGCCTTCTACAGAAGGTATATAGCTAACCATATTAGCAGCTGGAACGTCGAGGTAGGGCTTGTCCAGTGTCATGCACTACTCAAAATACAACATAAATACAAGAGAACCAGAGTATAATGGGCAAAAGTAACAACATTTATTGACCAAAATTTAAATTGTTCACAAACAGAGTTAACATTAAAACCCACCGTGTATTAAAGGGAAGGTGTTGTAAAAAAAAAAACAACTGAAAAAATGTGAAGTATTAATGTTTTGTTTAAATATTATTTGTTTTTAATTGAGCAAAAATTAAAGTTTGATATTTTCCACTCTTAAACACTAGGGGGAGCAGCTGCTGAAATCCTACTGTAGAACTAGCTCACATTACAGCTGCAGTAAAGTGGGCAGAATCTGCTCTCCTGTGTGTGATGTCACCTCCCGCTCCCAATCTGGGTGTTTGCAAAAGGATAAGGGAGGATAAAATTTAGGATCACAGTACGGAGCCATTTTGTTGGTGACTGTAAAGTGATCCTAATGTCTAAAGTGTCACCGAGGACAGCTGGCATAGTGCTCCACTGTATACTGTGCGCCAATGTATACTGCGCTCCGCTGTATACCGCGCCCCCTGCTGTATATTGCGCTCCACTGTATTCCGTGCCCCCCCACTGTATACTGTGCTCCGCCGTCTTTTGGGCCCCCGCTATATACCGCACTTCGCTATATTCCGTGTTCCGATGTATACCGTGCCCCGCTATATACTGCGCTCTGCTGTATTCTGTGCTCCCTGCTCTATACCGCGCTCCGCTGTATACCGTGCTCCGCTGTATACCACTTTCCGCTGTATTCCGCACACCCTACTGTATTCCGCGCCACCATACCTTTAAGAATAGGCATGAAAGAGGGGATATGATGGTTGATAAAGTAAAGGTAAGTGTACTTAGACCGATGAGAGTACATATGACAGGATAGGGGGGAAGGGGAAATTGGGAGGGAGAGGGAAAGAAGATATAAACATAAAGGGCATGAATGTAAAATGTGGCTGCCCCCCTCCTCTCTCCTCCTGCACCAGATAGAAATAGCTAGTATAAATAGCGAAAAAATTAGGCTATTAAGAGTCAATGCTTCAGAACATGAAGAATGCATCAGTACAACAAAGGTACAAAACCCCAGCCCCCCGTAACATAGTACAAAAAGTAACAATGGACAGAGAGTACACATTACCTAAAGTGCCTAGTGCAGAGCAGCATACAGGGTATATCCCTGAGTAAGCAAGAAAACCCTAGCAAAACGTGCGTTGGGGTCCCACACCATCAAATGACCCAAGGACCCCCAATGCACATTTCGCTAGGGTTTTCTTGCTTCATCAGTGATATAACTTGTATGCTGCTTTGCACTAGGTACTTTAGGTAATGTGTACTCTCTGTCCTTTGTTACTTTTGCACATTATGCTCTGGTTCTCTTGTATTTATAGAGATAAGAGACTTGAAGAATTGGTGAATATAGGTCATTTAAATCAAGCCAACATGTGGCAAATAGATATAGCATCCAATGGTTCAGCCTTGAGGCCTTTCTCCAGGCTTTCTGTGCAAAAATGTATGTGACATTTAAACATAAATCAATAAGTGTTGTAAAGGAAAGGGAATATATCCTGAAATATACCGATATATCCTGGTATAATTAGGTCAAGTAATGATAATAATAAGCCTATAAACTCAAAATCGTCAACTATGATCACAAAAAGTGATAACATTGTACATAATATTCAGTATATGATAATATGGGGAGAGGCTCCTGCTGCAGACATCTGCAAAGAAAAGGCTTATAAGAAGGGAAAACGGTTGATTTTCTGGGACACTGATGGAGGTGTTTTATAAAAGGAAAGGAGGAGGGAACATTTTTATTTTATTTTAAGTTTTTTTTCTTTTTCTTTTTTTTTTGAGAAATATTATTGTAACGTGTTATTCTGACATTTGCTCTCAATTTTTTTTTTTGCTTCCAGCCATACATGGAAAAAACCTGGTTGCCATCTTGCACCTTCTAGTAGCCCTGGCCATGCATTTCCGAGCTCCTATACGACTTCCTGAACATGTGTGTGTGCAGGTAGTGGTGGTAAAGGTAAGACCTGAATATTGTGTATTCGATGGGAGCTATGGATGTGTGCCCGGGTGGTCTGTGCGCCATTACATATCAGATTACGGCTTTTCTGAACATTTTATCAGAGGGCAATCAACTAGTTTGATCGTTTTCTATGTATGTGGACAATTCTCGTAAACGGACACTAGATGGCAGCAGAGTTTAACACTAAAAACTCCAGGAAATCCTCCATCTGATCACAGCGCCTACTCTCCGATCAGCGCTCCCGCAGATAAATTGTTTTTTTTCAATTGGTAGTGCCTTGTGGTTTCTGGGTCTCAATTGTTGTCTCGATGGTCATAGTCTATTTACAGATTCATTACTTTTCAGATGGGATTTCTGTTTATGAAAATGTTAGAGTTGGTTAAACAGAGAAAGAGAAAGCGATAACTACGCTGCCTCCGTGCCGCCAGCAGGTGCAGGGCGAACTGCTCCACAGTGCATCAACACAGCTCCTCCTATCTCAGCTTCTTGGTAGTTTATAAGCCCCAAAATCTCCAATTGGGGCCCCTGTCTAGTATAGGTCTTTTGCCACCAGCAGGCGAAGAGTGAACTGCTCCACAATGGGAGAAGTGCATCAAACAGCTCCTCCTATCTCAGCTTCTTGGTAGAGTTTTACTAAGCCCCAAAATCTCCAATGGGGACCCCTGTCTGACATAGGTCTTCTCATGCCACCAGCAGGCGCAGGGCGAACTGCTCCATAGTGGGAGAGGTGCATGAAACAGCCCCTCCTATCTTAGCTGCTTGATAGCGTTTATAAGCCGAAGGCGAAGGGCGAACTGCTCCACAGTGCATCAAACAGTTCCTCCTATCTCAGCTTCTTGGTAGCATTTATAGGCCCCAAAATCTCCAATCGGGGCCCCTGTCTGGTATAGGTCTTCTCATGCCACCAGCAAGCGAAGGGCGAACTGCTCCACAATGGGAGAAGTGCATCAAACAGCCCCTCCTATCTCAACTTCTTGGTAGAGTTATAAGCCCTAAAATCTCTAATGGGGTTCCCTGTCTGGTATAGGTCTTCTCATGCCACCAGCAGGCGCAGGGCGAACTGCTCCATAGTGGGAGAGGTGCATCAAACAGCTCCTCCTATCCCAACTTCTTGGTAGAGTTATAAGCCCCAAAATCTCCAATGGGGGCCCCTGTCTGGTACAGGGCTGGAATTGATCCTGGATATCTGGCCGGACGTCGGTCCCCATATACGTCTATGGGGACCAGAATCTTTTCACCATGGTGGTAGAAGGGATAGGGGGATTGGAGTAAGCGCTTCATACTTTCCAGACCTGTGTAAGTTCACATTTAATCATTGGACGCTATATTCCACTACAACTTAATCTAAAAAGGATTCGATGTAAAAAATATACAGTATATATATATATATATATATATACAGTGCCTACAAGTAGTATTCAACCCCCTGCAGATTTAGCAGGGTTACACATTCAGAATTAACTTGGCATTGTGACATTTGGACTGTAGATCAGCCTGGAAGTGTGAAATGCAGCAAAAAAGAATGTTGTTTTTTTTGTTTTAAATTGTGAAAAGTTTATTCAGAGGGTCATTTATTATTCAACCCCTCAAACCACAAGAATTCTGTTTGGTTCCCCTAAAGTATTAAGAAGTATTTCAGGCACAAAGAACAATGAGCTTCACATGTTTGGATTAATTATCTCTTTTTCCAGCCTTTTCTGACTAATTAAGACCCTCCCCAAACTTGTGAACAGCACTCATACTTGGTCAACATGGGAAAGACAAAGGAGCATTCCAAGGCATCAGAGACAAGATCGTGGAGGGTCACAAGGCTGGCAAGGGGTACAAAACCCTTTCCAAGGAGTTGGGCCTACCTGTCTCCACTGTTGGGAGCATCATCCGGAAGTGGAAGGCTTATGGAACTACTGTTAGCCTTCTACGGCCTGGACAGCCTTTGAAAGTTTCCACCCGTGCCGAGGCCAGGCTTGTCCGAAGAGTCAAGGCTAACCCAAGGACAACAAGGAAGGAGCTCCGGGAAGATCTCATGGCAGTGGGGACATTGGTTTCAGTCAATACCATAAGTAACGTACTCCACCGCAATGGTCTCCGTTCCAGACGAGCCCGTAAGGTACCTTTACTTTCAAAGCGTCATGTCAAGGCTCGTCTACAGTTTGTTCATGATCACTTGGAGGACTCTGAGACAGACTGGTTCAAGGTTCTCTGGTCTGATGAGACCAAGATCGAGATCTTTGGTGCCAACCACACACGTGACGTTTGGAGACTGGATGGCACTGCATACGACCCCAAGAATACCATCCCTACAGTCAAGCATGGTGGTGGCAGCATCATGTTGTGGGGCTGTTTCTCAGCCAAGGGGCCTGGCCATCTGGTCCGCATCCATGGGAAGATGGATAGCACGGCCTACCTGGAGATTTTGGCCAAGAACCTCCGCTCCTCCATTAAGGATCTTAAGATGGGTCGTCATTTCATCTTCCAACAAGACAACGACCCAAAGCACACAGCCAAGAAAACCAAGGCCTGGTTCAAGACGGAAAAAATCAAGGTGTTGCAGTGGCCTACTCAGTCTCCTGACCTTAACCCAATTGAAAACTTGTGGAAGGAGCTCAAGATTAAAGTCCACATGAGACACCCAAAGAACCTAGATAACTTGGAGAAGATCTGCATGGAGGAGTGGGCCAAGATAACTCCAGAGACCTGTGCCGGCCTGATCAGGTCTTATAAAAGACGATTATTAGCTGTAATTGCAAACAAGGGTTATTCCACAAAATATTAAACCTAGGGGTTGAATAATAATTGACCCACACTTTTATGTTGAAAATTTATTAAAATGTAACTGAGCAACATAACTTGTTGGTTTGTAAGATTTATGCATCTGTTAATAAATCCTGCTCTTGTTTGAAGTTTGCAGGCTCTAACTTATTTGCATCTTATCAAACCTGCTAAATCTGCAGGGGGTTGAACACTACTTGTAGGCACTGTAGGTCTTCTCATGCCACCAGCGGGCGCAGGGCAAACTGCTCTACAATGGGATAGGTGCATCAAACAGCTCCTCCTATCCCAGCTTCTTGGTAGCGTTTATAAGCCCCAATATCTCAAATGGGGGCCCATGTCTGGTATAGGTCTTCTCATTTGGGTGCCCCTATGGGCTTCAGGACCCCTGCAGCCCCTACGTCTGATTTTAACCCCTTCACAGGGCCATGGAATAAACCCTGGAGTGAGTGCACAATTTCACCCCCACCATAATAGATGAGTTAAACCCTGGAGTGGGATCAGGGGAACCTGAAATTTTGGCTCTTTAACCGCTTGAACAACAGTGACCATTGAGGGGTTAAATGGGTTAGATAAACATTGCTGCTTTCTTCCCCAAACAGCGCCACAGGTTGCATCTGGTATTGCAGCTCAGCCTCATTCACCTCATTGGGACTGAGCTGCAATACCAGACACCTCCTGTGAACAAGTGTGGCGCTATTTCTGAAAACAAACCAGCCATGACATCCGCTACAGTCAAAATGTCAACTTTGATCACGTTTGCGTTAATCATGCCGCGGTGTGAAAACTTATCTGAATTTTCCGTCCTTGCGTTTCAGAAACGAGAAGGCCTCCTGCAGACGAACCACGTGACCGAGGAACTGACGACCACCACAGAGTAAGCTCTTCCTAAACACACGCCGCACTTGCCCACTGTACCAGAAGTCATGCTGTTGTCCGAACTGCATAAACTTGTGGGCCATGATGGAAAAGTCTGGCCACCCATGCGCCATTTTTTTTTTTTTGGAGGGTTTGTCCAGGATTGGAAAAACAAATCTGCTTTCTTCTATGAACAGCGCCACACATGTCCGCAGGTGATGCCTGGTATTGCAGCTAAGCTCTTTTGACATTAATATGACCGAGTTGCAATACCGCTCTCAACCTGTGGTCAGGGATGGCGCTATTTTTGGATGTAAGCAGCTATGTACAACCCTGGCCTTGTTCCGTGCTGCTTGTGTTCACACAGAATATATAATACAGGGTCTTGCCGTGACTGACAACCTGAAAATTAAGGCCTGATATGAGACGGTGGAACCACTGAGACATGACTAAAATATAATTGCTTTCTAACTAATCTCCAGCCGTCCGCGGCTCCGTACTGACGAGCGGCTGATGTTGAGGTGTGAGCCGCCTCGTGACATTCACAGGCTGCTGCTGGCTTTTGCTAAAAAAGTTCAAAATGGCAATGACGGACCCGTGGGTTTGATGCTAATGGGGTCTGGTTATACGGATGAGATCAATTTTGAGCATTAGCTACCCTCCTGCAACAGCGGAGAGCGGCCGTGCCTGCGCAGCTCTCTCCAATCATTTCTAAAAATTGCCAAGCACTCCCATCCAAACTAATGGAGAAAGCTGCGCACGTACGCCACCTGCTGTTTGTTCTGAAAAATGGCCCCCATTTTCAAAATCCCAGAGTTGGGACTGTGAGCGAAATACACTCCTTCTATGCCATTGGAACTCCAAATTTAATGCGATTTGTTTATGAACGCTCGAGAAATCACTGCAGCACAGATGCTTTGTGGTGTACTGAAAGTTTCTGCTTTATTACATGATGTGACCAGTTTATATAGTACCCCAAACAAAGAAATAACTCATCTGTACTATGCACCAATAAGAGTCACAGGGGTATGTATAGAAATGTGAAACTCGGGAAATCATTGCAGCACACACGCTTTGTGGTGAACTGAAAGTTTTTACTTTATGACCTCATGTGACCAGTTTATATAGTACTCCAAACAAAGAAATAACTCACCTGTACTATGCACCAATAAGAGTCACAGGGGTGTATGTAGAGATATGAAACACGGGAAATCATTGCAGCACACATGCTTTGTGGTGAACTGAAAGTTTTTGCTTTATGACCTCATGTGACCAGCTTATATAGTACCCCAAACAAAGAAATAACTCCTCAGAACTATGCACCAATAAGAGCCACAGGGGTGTGTATAGAAATCTGAAACTTGGGAAATCATTGCAGGACACATGCTTTGTGGTGAACTGGAAGTTTTTGCTTTATGACCGACCAGTTTATATAGTACCCCAAACAAAGAAACAACTCCTCAGAACTATGCACCAATAAGAGCCGCAGAGGTGTGTATAGAAATGTGAAACTTCCCCGCACAGCAGTGTTAGCTGAGCCCTATGACATCATTCAGTTATAAGACAACAACAAAATGGATTGTATTCTCTCACAGGACCCCCACCTAATGAACCTTTGGGTATGCTATACATGTGCAACAACCCCTTCAGGAACTGTTTTTTATTTACATAAAAAAATAAAATCACTTAAATTTTTTACTTAAATGTATGCATCTTTGGTAAAAAAATACTTTAAGCATTAAAAGTTGTGCACAGTTTGCCTTCCACAGCCTCTATGTTGCATTGTCTATTGCTGACTGCAGAATGAGCTAACTGAGGAACCATCAGTGAGCTCATTCTGACAATTTGTAACACGTTTACCTGTCCTTTTTTTTTTCTGAGCTGTTCTTTACTGATGAGACCACATCAAAGTTGAGCTGAGCTTTGAGGTGGTCATGAATCAACTGAGATGAGCTCAGAAAAAACATACAAACCCCGCATTATAAAGTGCAGCACTGAGGCTTTAGACAGCAAACTGTGAGACATTTTTAAGGAAAGACAATTGCAAAAATGTTATTTTTAACCCAATATATGGAAATTATAGTTGACATATCCTTAAAAGGATTCCAGCTGTTTATGGAAAGGTTCCTCGGGGGAGGGAAAAAGTATCCAAATGGGCTGTTTATGAAGTCTTATTGGCAAGGCTCCTTGGGGGAGGGAAAAAGTATGCAAATTAGCTTTCTCCCATTATTATTATTTATTTTTAGAGCACCTTTGATTCCATACAAGAGAAGATGTTACATACAGAACAAATATAAGTTACAGGGCACAAACTAACAATGACAGATAACTGGTGCAGAGGGCAGAAGGCTCGGCCCTCGCGGGCTTACTGGCTACACGATAATGGGGGAGGAGTCAGTAGGTTGGGAGGTTTCGGCAGCTCCGGTGGTGGTGAGGTGTCAGCGTGGTCTTTGCAGGCTGTAGCTTTCTTGAAGAGATGGGTTTTCAGGTCTCGAATGTGGCGGATAATTGGACGTGTTGGGGCACATAATTCCAGAGGATACATGGAGGGATACTCAGGATATGTCTTGGAGGTGATTTATGTGAGGAACATACAAGTAGTGGAGGAGAGGAAAAGGTCCTGAGAGGACCGGAGATTAGTTCGGAGATCTACGGAGGAGACAGATTATGGTTGGCATTGTAGGTCAGTGTTAGTAGTTTGAACTTGACTTGTTCAACAAGTAGGAGCCAGTGAGGAGGTTTGCAGAGGGGAGGAGCAGCGAGGAGAGAGGAGGATTAGTCGGGCAGTAGAGTTATGGACGGACTGGAGAGGAGCGAGAGTGTTAGCAAGGACTCCACAAAGAAGAATGTTGCAGTAGTCAATGTGGGAGATGATGAGGGCAACACTAACGTTTGAGTAGATTGAGGGTTGAGGAAAGGACGGATTCTGGAAATATTTTGAGTTGGAGGTGGTGATAGCTTGGATGTGCGATTTGAAGGACAGAGTCAAGGGTTACTTGGAGGCAGTGGACTTCCGGTACGAGGAAAAGTGTAGTTGTGATAGATAGATTGGGGAGGGGAGTTAGGTGAGATGGAGGAAAGATGGTGAGTTCAGATTTGTCCACATTGAGTTTTCGAAAACGAGAGGAGGAGGAGAATATGGCCTATAGACAATTCTGGACAGCAAGGTGGTGATGTCCAGGCCAGAGAGGTAGATGTGAGGGTCATCAGCGTATAGGTGACCCTGGAAGACGTGGGACGGTCTGAGTTGTTCCAGGCCAAACAAAAGGTTTAGATGGAAAAGAGAAAGGAGTCCCAGGACAGAGAGAGGATGGGATGAGGAGATAGTGTTGAAGAGTCTAAATGTGCTGTTAGTGAGGAATGAGGACATCCAGGAGAGGACAAGGTCTGTGATGCCGATGGAAGAGGATCTGTAGTAGCAGGAAGATGTCAACTGTGTTTACATTTAAAGGACAAGTCTAGAAAGAGGAGTGTTATGATTTGGTAACTGTCAAACGATCAGAAAAAATCCCATTAATCAGGAAAAAACAAAATCACAAGAGTAGTTGGAAACTGAGCTGACCGCAATCCCCTATCTATCAGACAACACTAGAAGTATCAGTGGGATGTTCCTAACACACCTAGACACCTCGTCACCGCTGAAGAAACGTGCTACACCTCAAAGATAGAAATGAGGAATCCTTACTTGCCTCAGAGCAGTCCCCAAAGAAATAGCAAGCCCCCAACATGCAACAACGGTGATGAAAGAAATCACAATACACAGATAGAAAATATAGATTAGCAAAGGTGAGGCCCGACTTGCTAGATACGATAGGACAGGAAAGAAAACTGATTGCAGCCAGCACAAAACCCTGCAAAAAATACCTAACTCCTGATAGGAAAAAAATACTAAGACCACGGGGTCTTCCCCCGCTATATCAGGTACTCTTGTGCCAGACACTTTAAGGTGAACTGCAGATATAATGGGAAGAAACAAATCACAGAGCAAACAATATTCTAAAGTGCCAATAATCCAAACATGAACAGGGAGCAAGCTCCCTTTTTTGCTGGAGGGACCGCCCTGCTCACAAAAGCAGAGAGACAGATCCTCACATACAAGAAACCAAACACAGAACCAAATGGAATAAGCAGAAACACCCTAAAGTGCAATTTCAGCAAATAAGCACAGAAACTAGCAAACTTATCTGGAGTAGATTCAGGCACAGAAGAAATGGGAGAAACTGAAGGGAAAACTCCCAGCCATCTTCAGAAGCAGGCAGGAAAACAACCATCACCGGCGGCCGCCAGGCAGAAAATGCTCTTCTAAATACACTAGGCTGATCTGCAATAGGACTTCCTGACTTCCCAATTAACTCTAACACTTGTCGGAGTCATAGATTCAGACTCAGTTTCATTACCATTCCTGGCCACCAGAGGGAGCTCCACACTAGCACCCAATCGGTTGACATTCACAACAGAGGAGTGTTGAGAGTAAACTAATTGGCACAAACAAGATTTCTTTTTTCCTCTTCCTTTTTTTTATTTCCTTTGTTTTTCTTTTCTCTTTCATTTTTCTCTTTTTCATTGTAAACGGCAAAACGGGAAAATGTCACCACAAGGTGGCAGCACTAAAACAGGCTGCACACGATTTAATGAACTTAAAAAAACAAACAAACAAACAATGCATTTTAAAGGAAAAGGGGAGAACACATCACAGAGCTCCCCCCTCCCCATTGTTATTTATGTTACATATATATAAGGGCCCCACAGCCAATCCGAAGCTGTCTGTGTCCCTTCTGGAGTGGTGGGGATGAATCTGCAGGGACTCTTTCAGTTTTTGGGTTCTACTCCATCCCTTAAACCCTATATTGCATCATAGTCTTACTTTAATACAGTAACAACTCCCGAGATTACTGAGTTTTTGGTATCTGTCATTGGGGTATATTGGGTAAAGTGCTGGCTTTGTTGTTGTAGCTGTGTGTGTTTTTTTTTCTCTAATATATATTATTTTTTTTTTCTTCTAGGATGATGATGGGAAAATTTGGTAAGTAACTTTATATTTGAGGTGCTTCCTGGTATCACAGTGGTGTTTACTTCCCAGCAACAGCTCACAGTAGTAGTTTTACAATGAGGTGGAGATGGCTGCTGTAGCAGATCGGGAGAAGGGTGAGAGAGACGGCTGTAGCAGATCAGGAGAAGCATGGGAGAGATGGCTGTCATAGCAGATCGGGAGAAGGGCGGGAGAGATGGCTGCTGTAGCAGATCGGGAGAGGGGCGGGAGAGATGGCTGTCATAGCAGATCGAGAGAAGGGCGGGAGAGATGGCTGTAGCAGATCGGGAGAGGGGCGGGAGAGATGGCTGCTGTAGCAGATCGGGAGAAGGGCGGGAGAGATGGCTGTAGCAGATCGGGAGAAGGGCGGGAGAGACGGCTGCTGTAGCAGATCGGGAGAAGGGCGGGAGAGATGGCTGTAGCAGATCGGGAGAAGGGCGGGAGAGACGGCTGCTGTAGCAGATCGGGAAAAGGGCAGAAGAGATGGCTGCTGTAGCAGATCGGGAAAAGGGCAGGAGAGACGGCTGCTGTAGCAGATCGGGAAAAGGGCAGGAGAGACGGCTGCTGTAGCAGATCGGGTGAAGGGTGGGAGAGACGGCTGCTGTGGCAGATCGGGAGAAGGGCGGGAGAGACGGCTGCTGTAGCAGATCGGGAGAAGGGCGGGAGAGACGGCTGCTGTAGCAGATCGGGAGAAGGGCGGGAGAGATGGCTGTAGCAGATCGGGAGAAGGGCGGGAGAGACGGCTGCTGTAGCAGATCGGGAAAAGGGCAGAAGAGATGGCTGCTGTAGCAGATCGGGAAAAGGGCAGGAGAGACGGCTGCTGTAGCAGATCGGGAAAAGGGCAGGAGAGACGGCTGCTGTAGCAGATCGGGTGAAGGGTGGGAGAGACGGCTGCTGTGGCAGATCGGGAGAAGGGCGGGAGAGACGGCTGCTGTAGCAGATCGGGAGAAGGGCGGGAGAGACGGCTGCTGTAGCAGATAGAGAAAAGGGCAGGAGAGATGGCTGTTGTAACAGATTGGGAGAAGGGCGGGAGAGATGGCAGCTGTAGCAGATCGGGAAAAGGGCGGGAGAGATGGCAGCTGTAGCAGATCATGAGAAGGGCAGGAGAGATGGCTGCTGTAGCAGATCGGGAAAAGGGCAGGAGAGATGGATGCTGTAGCAGATCGGGTGAAGGGCGGGAGAGATGGCTGCTATAGCAGATCGGGAGAAGGGCGGGAGAGACGGCTGCTGTAGCAGATCGGGAGAAGGGCGGGAGAGACTTCTGCTGTAGCAGATAGAGAAAAGGGCAGGAGAGATGGCTATTGTAACAGATTGGGAGAAGGGCGGGAAAGACGGCTGCTGTAGCAGCTCGGGAGAAGGGCGGGAGAGATGGCAGCTGTAGCAGATCGTGAAAAGAGCGGGAGAGATGGCTGCTGTAGCAGATCGGGTGAAGGGCGGGAGAGACGGCTGCTGTGGCAGATCGGGAGAAGGGCGGGAGAGATGGCAGCTGTAGCAGCTCGGGAGAAGGGCGGGAGAGATGGCAGCTGTAGCAGATCGTGAAAAGAGCGGGAGAGATGGCTGCTGTAGCAGATCGTGAAAAGAGCGGGAGAGATGGCAGCTGTAGCAGATCGTGAAAAGAGCGGGAGAGATGGCTGCTGTAGCAGATCGGGTGAAGGGCGGGAGAGACGGCTGCTGTAGCAGCTCGGGAGAAGGGCGGGAGAGATGGCAGCTGTAGCAGCTCGGGAGAAGGGCGGGAGAGATGGCAGCTGTAGCAGATCGTGAAAAGAGCGGGAGAGATGGCTGCTGTAGCAGATCGGGTGAAGGGCGGGAGAGACGGCTGCTGTGGCAGATCGGGAGAAGGGCGGGAGAGACGGCTGCTGTAGCAGATCGGGTGAAGGGCGGGAGAAACGGCTGCTGTAGCAGATCATGAGAAGGGCAGGAGAGACGGCTGCTGTAGCAGATCAGGAGAAGGGCGAGAGAGACGGCTGCTGTAGCAGATCGGGAGAAGGGCGAGAGAGATGGCTGCTGTAGCAGATCGTGAGAAGGGCGAGAGAGACGGCTGCTGTAGCAGATCGGGAAAAGGGCGGGAGAGATGGCTGCTGTAGCAGATCGTGAGAAGGGGGGAGAGATGGCTGCTGTAGCAGATCGGGAAAAGGGCGGGAGAGACGGCTGCTGTGGCAGATCGGGAGAAGGGCGAGAGAAACGGCTGCTGTAGCAGATCGGGAGAAGGGCGAGAGAGATGGCTGCTGTAGCAGATCGTGAGAAGGGCGAGAGAGACGGCTGCTGTAGCAGATCGGGAAAAGGGCGGGAGAGATGGCTGCTGTAGCAGATCGTGAGAAGGGGGGAGAGATGGCTGCTGTAGCAGATCGGGAGAAGGGCGGGAGAGACGGCTGCTGTAGCAGATCGGGAGAAGGGCGGGAGAGACGGCTGCTGTAGCAGATCGGGAGAAGGGCGGGAGAGACGGCTGCCGTAGCAGATCGGGAGAAGGGCGAGAGAGACGGCTGCTGTAGCAGATCGGGAGAAGGGCGGGAGAGACGGCTGCTGTAGCAGATCGGGAGAAGGGCGGGAGAGACGGCTGCTGTAGCAGATCGTGAGAAGGGGGGAGAGATGGCTGCTGTAGCAGATCGGGAAAAGGGCGGGAGAGACGGCTGCTGTGGCAGATCGGGAAAAGGGCGGGAGAGATGGCTGCTGTAGCAGATCGGGAGAAGGGGGGAGAGATGGCTGCTGTAGCAGATCGGGAAAAGGGCGGGAGAGACGACTGCTGTGGCAGATCGGGAAAAGGGCGGGAGAGATGGCTGCTGTAGCAGATCGGGAGAAGGGCGGGATATTAATATGGGAAAGCGCACACTGCTAAAGAAGTACTGATCCACAGCAGCACAGAGTATTTAAAGGGAACCTGTCACCAGTTTTTTCACTATTAAACTGAAAGTCTCACCTTCTACAGCTCCTCGGCTGCATTCTATGAAGGTGCAACTTGTGCCCTGACTCCCCTTGCAGACCCCAAAAATAACTTTATAAAATCTGACCCCCATGTATGCTAATTACCTCATCTAGTCGGGTGGGCGTCCTCGTTTTTGGCTCCTGTCCCCCCTCCTGTCGCTGTTCGCCGTCCTCCTTTCTTGATTGACGTGATAACGCCTCCGTCATCATCCTAGTTGCTCTTTCATCATCCTAGTTGCTGCTATACACAGTGAGTACATTGATGATAATCTGTGTACAGTGAACTCACCGGCTCCCTCTAGTGGGGGCTGCAGGCAGCCGGAATGTCAGCATTTCACCTATTTATGCATGGAATATAGAGCTCTTTCCACTTACTTTTTTAAACCGCGCCACACTTGTCTGATATTGCAGTTCAGCTCTATTGAAATAAATGGGACGGAGATGCAATACCAAGTACAACCTGTAGACAAGTGTGGCGCTGTTTCTGAAAGAGAGAAGTTATGTTTTTCTCGTATCTCTCTTCCCAGAGCGAGACGCGTTCGACACCCTCTTCGACCACGCCCCCGATAAACTGAGTGTCGTCAAGAAGGTGAGTGCTTTGTGGTCCTGACACCGGTGCGTTTCCTCTGATGATATCATGGACGCGCTCTTGACATCTCCACTTTATTTGCAGTCGCTGATCACGTTTGTTAATAAGCATCTAAACAAGCTGAACCTGGAGGTCACAGAACTGGAGACGCAGGTACCGTCCCCTCCTATGTGCTCCATAGAAAAACAAAAATTGCCTTTTTACTTGTAGAAAACACACACATGAGCATGCTTTGATCTACACCCTCCTTTGTAGCTCTGGCAGGATAGAAGGTGAAGCTACACCCCAGTCTCTAGTCTTCTGCACCCTCTAATAGGTTTTCCCCCAGGATTGCCCTGTATTTAGCTCTATCCATCTTCACATCAATTCTGACAAGCTTCCCTGCCTCTGCTGAAGAAAAGTCTCCCCACAGCATGATGCGGCCACCACCATGTGTGACGGTGGGGATGGTGTTTTCAGGGTGATGTGACAAGGTTAATTTTTCACCACATACATTTTGCATTTATGCCACAAAGGTCTTTTCTGGTCTCATCTGACCAGAGCACCTTCGTCCACATTCTACCTGTGTCCCCTACTTTGATTTTTGCAAGCCACAAAGAGGACTTCTTAAAGCTCCTTGCTTCCAAAATGGCTTTCTTCTTGCCACTTTTCCTTAAAGGCCAGATTTGTGGAGTATACAATTAATAGTTGTCCTGTAGACAGATTCTCCCCCCTGAGCTCTGATCTCTGCAGCGCCTCCAGAGTGATCATGGGCCTCTTGGCTGCTTCTCTAATTAGTGCTCTCCTCTCTTGGGACGCCCGTTTCGGTGGACGGCCATGTCTTGGTAGGTTTCGAGTTGCTCCATACTCCTTCCATGCTTGGATGATGGTTTGAACAGTGCTCTGTAAGATGTCCAGAGCTTGGGTTATATACAGTTAGGTCCAGAAATATTTGGACAGTGACACAAGTTTTGTTATTTTAGCTGTTTACAAAAACATGTTCAGAAATACAATTATATATATAATATGGGCTGAAAGTGCACACTCCCAGCTGCAATATGAGAGTTTTCACATCCAAATCGGAGAAAGGGTTTAGGAATCATAGCTCTGTAATGCATAGCCTCCTCTTTTTCAAGGGACCAAAAGTAATTGGACAAGGGACTGTAAGGGCTGCAATTAACTCTGAAGGCGTCTCCCTCGTTAACCTGTAATCAATGAAGTAGTTAAAAGGTCTGGGGTTGATTACAGGTGTGTGGTTTTGCATTTGGAAGCTGTTGCTGTGACCAGACAACATGCGGTCTAAGGAACTCTCAATTGAGGTGAAGCAGAACATCCTGAGGCTGAAAAAAAAGAAAAAATCCATCAGAGAGATAGCAGACATGCTTGGAGTAGCAAAATCAACAGTCGGGTACATTCTGAGAAAAAAGGAATTGACTGGTGATCTTGGGAACTCAAAAAGGCCTGGGCGTCCACGGATGACAACAGTGGTGGATGATCGCCGCATACTTTCTTTGGTGAAGAAGAACCCGTTCACAACATCAACTGAAGTCCAGAACACTCTCAGTGAAGTAGGTGTATCTGTCTCTAAGTCACCAGTAAAGAGAAGACTCCATGAAAGTAAATACAAAGGGTTCACATCTAGATGCAAACCATTCATCAATTCCAAAAATAGACAGGCCAGAGTTAAATTTGCTGAAAAACACCTCATGAAGCCAGCTCAGTTCTGGAAAAGTATTCTATGGACAGATGAGACCAAGATCAACCTGTACCAGAATGATGGGAAGGAAAAAGTTTGGAGAAGAAAGGGAACGGCACATGATCCAAGGCACACCACATCCTCTGTAAAACATGGTGGAGGCAACGTGATGGCATGGGCATGCATGGCTTTCAATGGCACTGGGTCACTTGTGTTTATTGATGACATAACAGCAGACAAGAGTAGCCGGATGAATTCTGAAGTGTACCGGGATATACTTTCAGCCCAGATTCAGCCAAATGCCGCAAAGTTGATCGGACGGCGCTTCATAGTACAGATGGACAATGACCCCAAGCATACAGCCAAAGCTACCCAGGAGTTCATGAGTGCAAAAAAGTGGAACATTCTGCAATGGCCAAGTCAGTCACCAGATCTTAACCCAATTGAGCATGCATTTCACTTGCTCAAATCCAGACTTAAGACGAAAAGACCCACAAACAAGCAAGACCTGAAGGCTGCGGCTGTAAAGGCCTGGCAAAGCATTAAGAAGGAGGAAACCCAGCGTTTGGTGATGTCCATGGGTTCCAGACTTAAGGCAGTGATTGCCTCCAAAGGATTCGCAACAAAATATTGAAAATAAAAATATTTTGTTTGGGTTTGGTTTATTTGTCCAATTACTTTTGACCTCCTAAAATGTGGAGTGTTTGTAAAGAAATGTGTACAATTCCTACAATTTCTATCAGATATTTTTGTTCAAACCTTCAAATTAAACGTTACAATCTGCACTTGAATTCTGTTGTAGAGGTTTCATTTCAAATCCAATGTGGTGGCATGCAGAGCCCAACTCGCCATAATTGTGTCACTGTCCAAATATTTCTGGACCTAACTGTATTTTAATTTTTTACTTTTAGAACCTAACCTTTCTTTCCTTTAATCCACAACTTTATCCCTGACCTGTCCGGTGTGTTCCTAGGCTTTAAGCCCTTCATGCCATGGCCATTTTTCATTTTTTTGTTTTTTCCTCTTACTCTTAAAAGAGACATACTTTTGTTTATTCATCAATATATACGTATGATGACTTATTTTATTTTGCAGGACGAGTTGTACTTTTGAATGACCTCATTTATTCTGCCCCTTATTCTAGTGGAAAACGGGAAAAAAATCCTAGTGCGGTAAAATTGCAAAAAAAAAACCCCTGCAATTTCACAATTTTTTTTTTTTTCTATTTACCATGTTCACTATATGGTAAAACTGACCTGACAGCATGTTTTTCCAGGTCAGTACGAGATTGTATATACAAAACATATAGTTTTTTTTTTGTTTTTTTGTTGTTTTTTTTTATTTAAGTGGTGGAAAAAAATTCAGAAATTTGTCACAAAGAAAAATTTTGCTTTTGTCTCCATTTTCCGAGAACCATGACATTTTTATTTTTCGGGATCTGGGGCTGTGTGATGGCTTATTTTTTGCGCACTGAGCTGATGTTTTTTCTGATACTATTTTCGAGTAGATGCAATATTTTGATTGCCTCTTACTGTATTTGGTTGCAGATGCGGGAGCCGAAAACTAATTCTGGCCATTTTTTTTTTTAATTTTCATTTATTTATTTATTTATTTATTTTTTTAATTTTATTTTCTTTAATCTGATCAGTAGACTGCCACATTTTTTTTAGATTTTTCATTGGATATTTCTGATTGCAGCAATACCAAATATATGTGTAATTTTTTATTTACTTTTTATTTTCAATGGGGCCAAATAAGGTGATTTTAACTTTTTTTGTTTTTAAGGGGGGATTAGAGTTTGAAAATTTTTTTTTTTTCTCTATTTACCAGTTCTTTTACAAGGCTCAAAGCTGCGATTGGCTGATTGCTTGTACTATACATAGCAGTGCATAAGCACTGCGATGTATAATGAAAATCAAGGCCTTCTATGAATTCCAGCTCATATATGTATATGCTAAAAGTGTAAGATGCCGATTCAACAGAACTTTTATATGTCGGGAAAAGTGGCATTAATGCTTTGAAAAGTCACAAGAATATAGCACAAAAAAGTTTTGTGAATTTTGCCGTTTTATGGGCGCAGCTGGGGCAGGGGCATGGCCAAGCCCGGCTGTCAAATGAATCATAGCTGCCGGCGCTGTGTACTCCAGAAATTGTACTCCAGCCCTTAGTGCACATCAATCATAAGAGGTGACAAGCTAATGGTGTGTGTATCTTGGTGAGTTTGACACCTTGTACTTAGGCAAGACACCAGCCTTGATGAATTGGCCATCTTTTTCCCAGTTCAAATATAAAGAATTAAAAAAAAAGCTTTACTACCACTTCCATACCCACACACATATACAGTAATATATATGTATATATATATATATATATATATATATGAAGAAAAAACAAAAAGCCAGCACCAAATGTGCACTTCAGCACTAAACATTCCAAACTGTACTTATTATAAAAATTTTGATGGTTCTGCCACACACGCTGGCACCTGGACTGCCCTTTTACTCGCAGTTGTCAGCCCTTGCAGCATGGGAGCGGTTCTGACACTTCTCAGGTAGGTGATGTTCTTATACGGTCCTGCGCATTACACGAGACCTTATGGTACGTATATAAATTATAAATATAGTGTAGGGACCCCCCTATAGAGATTTGCCGTGACGGGGCAGGGGGCTCAAATCATTGATCAATTATTTGCCAAAAATCTCATTGAATTGTCACAGTAGGAATGAATTTGTGAATATTACACTTTTTACTTTCTCATTGTTGCATGCCACTCATAAGCAGTGCTGGCTCCCCTCCTTTTTGCATATATATATATATATATATATATATATATATATATATATATATATATATATATATATGTATATATATGTAATACAGTGTGTGTGTGTGTGTGTGTGTGTGTGTGTGTATATATATATATATATATATATATATTATATATATATATATATATATATATATATTATATATATATATATATATATATATATATATATATATATATAAAATTGATAAAAATAATTTTATTAATTTATATAGCGCTATTAATTCCATAGCACTTTACATGCATTGGCAACTCTGTCCCCATTGGGGCTCACAATCTAAATTCCCTATCAGTATGTCTTTGGAATGTGGGAGGAAACCGGAGAACCTGGAAGAAACCCACGCAAACACAGGGAGAACATACAAACTCCTTGCAGAGGTTGTCCTTAGTGGGACTAGAACCCAGGACCCCAGCACTGCAAGGCTGCAGTGCTAACCACTGAGCCACCGTGCCACCCATGTTATATATATATATAATATATAATATATATATATATATATATATATATATTATATATTATATATATATATATATATTATATATTATATATATATATATATATATATATATATATATAACATGGGTGGCACGGTGGCTCAGTGGTTAGCACTGTAATAATATATAATATTATATATAATGTAATACAGTGTGTATCTATATGTGTGTGTGTGTGTATGTATATATATATATATATATATATATATATATATATAAAAATATATAACAGTGTATATACTGTATATGTATGTATGTGTCTCTATATATATATATATATATATATATATATATATATATATATATATATATATATATATATATATATACCGTATATATAGTGCCTTGCGAAAGTATTCGCCCCCCTTGAATTTTTCAGCCTTTTCCCACATTTCAGGCTTCAAACATAAAGATAAAATGTTAATGTTCTGGTGAAGAATCAACAACAAGTGGGACACAATTGTGAAGTTGAACGGTCTTTATTGTTTATTTTCAACTTTTTTTAAAAAAATAAGCAAAACAATGATCCCAAACATAAAGCACAATCTACAATGGAATGGTTCACAAATAAACGTATCCAGGTGTTAGAATGGCCAAGTCACAGTCCAGACCTGAACCCAATCGAGAATCTGTGGAAAGAGCTGAAAACTGCTGTTCACAAACGCCTCCATCCAACCTCACTCAGCTCCAGCTGTTTACAAAGGAAGAATGGGCGAGAATTTCAGCCTCTCAATGTGCAAAACTGATAGACACATTCCCCAAGAGACTGCAGCTGTAATCGCAGCAAAAGGGGACGCTACAAAGTATTAACTTAAAGGGGATGAATAATATTGCACGCCCCAATTTTCAGTTATTTTTTTAAAAAAGTTTAAAATAAGCAATACATTTCGTTCCACTTGTTGTTCCACTTCACCATAAAATTTTAATTTTTTATCTTTGTTTAAACCCTGAAATGTGAGAAAAGGTTGAAAAATTCAAGGGGCTGAATACTTTCGCAAGGCACTGTATGTGTGTGTGTATATATATATATATATATATATATATATATATATATATATATATATATATATATATATAAAATCATATAACTAGTAAATAGAATGTAATTAAAATTTCAATAAAAAGGGAATTAAGCATCCCACGTCCCCCAAAATTAGCTCCAGTATGCAATACACATGCACTCATATACATAAGCCCCTCCCCCCCAAAAAAAGCTAAGGGATCTTAGGAAATTGCAACACAACTATTATTTCTTTTTATATAATTTTTAACCCATAAAATTATTAAGAAGATCTACATAAATGTACGTATTTCCGGAATTGTACAGACCTGGAGAAATTTGTTACGGGGGGGTTCATTTTACCGCGCATCGAAAAATGTGTTTCTTGTCTATTTTTGTCCCCAGTTTGCCGATGGCGTCTACCTTGTCCTCATTATGGGACTCCTGGAGAATTACTTCGTCCCACTGCACAATTTCTTCTTGACCCCAGAAGACTTTGACCAGAAGGTAAAGCCTATAGAGAGACTGATCTTGTACGTTACTCACCAGTGGCGTAATTCGTCTGACGGCCTCAGTGCAAAGTTTGAGCCTGGCCCCCCCCCCACATGTTGGTCAGATGCATGGGCCATTGTAGCGTTCTAAATCCTATAACACATACGAGTTGACCCCCCCATTATTGTGTAGTAGTGACCCCATCATGCACTAATGTCCCCCATCTTGGGCCACTTCCTAGTAGATATGTCCCCATCCTGGTGTATGACCTCTTCATAGCTATATCCTGGAATATATGTCCACATCCTGGCCCCATCCTGGTATAGATATCCCCATAATAACCTCATCCTGGTATATATGTCTCCATCATGACCCCATCCTGGTATATGTCTCCATCGTGGCCATATCTTGGTGTATGACCCCATCATGGCTATATCCTGGTATATATATATACCTCCATCGTGGCCCTTCCTGGTATATGTCCACATCTTGGCCCTATCCTGGTATAGATCCCACATAATGACCCCATTCTGGTATACATGTCCCCAAAATGGCCCCAGCTTGGTTTATGACCCCCACCCTGGTTTATGGCCCCATCCTGGTATGCACGTCCCCATAATGGCCCCCAGCTTGGTTTATGACCCCCACCCTGGTTTATGGCCCCATCCTGGTATGCACGTCCCCATAATGGCCCCAGCTTAATTTATGACCCCCACCCTGGTTTATGGCCCCATCCTGGTATACATGTCCCCAGAATGGCCCCAGCCTGGTTTATGGCCGCATCCTGATACATAAGATATCCCTGGGCGCCGCACACAGTAAAATAATTGAAGATTATACTCTCCTTTCCCCCGCTCCCCCAGTGTCCTCCTCCAGTGATGGCATGCTGCTACTGACCAGCGTGTAAGCAGTCTGTGCTGTGATGTATTTCAGCTGGATGAGCCCTCTCGGATGCATAGCCAGTTGAAACAGGCACTGGGGCCAACGGCCTCCCTGTACCCCTGAGCCCTGTCTCAATTGCTCAGACTGCGATCGTTAAGCCCCTGTTGATCACATCTATTATAGTCTGGAGCTGCATTCACAATTCTACTCTAATCACTCCAGAGCTGCATTCACAATTCTACTCTAATCACTCCGGAGCTGCATTCACAATTCTACTCTGATCACTCCGGAGCTGCATTCACAATTCTACTCTAATCACTTCGGAGCTGCATTCACAATTCTACTCTAATCACTGCGGAGCTGCATTCACAATTCTACTCTAATCACTCCGGAGCTGCATTCACATTTCTACTCTAATCAATCCAGAGCTGCATTAACAATTCTACTCTAATCACTCCGGAGCTGCATTCACAATTCTACTCTAATCACTCTGGAGCTGCATTCACAATTTTACTCTAATCACTCCGGAGCTGCATTCACAATTCTACTCTAATCACTCCGAAGCTGCATTCACAGATTCTATTCTAATCAATCCAGAGCTGCATTCACAATTCTACTCTAATCACTCCGAAGCTGCATTCACAGATTCTATTCTAATCAATCCAGAGCTGCATTCACAATTCTACTCTAATGACTCCGGAGCTGCATTCACAATTCTACTCTAATCACTCTGGAGCTGCATTCACAATTCTACTCTAATCAATCCGGAGCTGCATTCATAATTCTACTCTAATCACTCCGGCGCTGCATTCACAATTCTACTCTAATCAATCCAGAGCTGCATTCACAATTCTACTCTAATCACTCCGGAGCTGCATTCACAATTCTACTCTAATCACTCCGGAGCTGCATTCACAATTCTACTCTAATCAGTCCGGAGCTACATTCACAATTCTACTCTAATCAGTCCAGAGCTGAATTCACAATTCTGCTCTTTTTATGGAAACCATCAGCAATCTAATGAGAGAACATAGCGAAGTTATTATGATACAAAGGGTCAGCATTAGTTTTGACAGATGGGCGTTTCCCCGCAGTCTGGCACTGATAGCTCTGATTGGACAGTGTGATTTGTAGGACACAGAAGTCACACCCAGTTGTACATTTATAAATTTCCAGGAGGAATAACAGAGGATCAGCACAACGAATAGTCCTAACAATGCTGTAGAATTGTGACTCATTATTCTAAAACTATAACAGATGTGACAGGAGGGATGACGGGTACAATTTAAAGGTAATTTATGGTAGATTTTAGTAAAATTGCTTCTAATTACCCATGAAACGTTTTGTACCGAAAGGCCAATTTCCCTGACTTCTTGTGTGCACATCTTTTGCAAACACTTCTAAAAAATGTAAAACAAATTATACATGTAAATTAAATATTTTCCTTTTAAAATTCTGCATGAAACTTACATAAATCAGAAGGTGACATTTTAATTTGTCTAACGTGACATTCAGTCTGTGCCACCTAATCAGTATTGCGTGTTATTCTCCACGCGGGGCTGGTAGGAAAATAGCGGGTTTATCGATGATTTTTTTTTTTTTTACACCTCCAGGGACTATTTTTTATTATATATTCTGTTTGATCCTCTTTTAATTTTCCTATTTTTAATGATTAAATGGTCAACAAACTTTGCATAAATCAATAGTACAAGCGGATTGAAGAAACTTTGTAATATATCATACTGAAGAAATGTCCTTCTGTCACCACTTATGAGCCACTTCTTTGACTCTTGAGCTCCTCATTTACTTTAAAAAAATAGCTAAAATGACTGACGGCTTCTTCACTGAGGGATCAGATTACAGTGGAGTATAGAGAGGGGCGGGTGAGTAAAGTAAGAGTCAGAGAGAAATCGTGCTGCTGCTTTCTAGTGTTTTCTCACCCTCGAGATGGATTCACAGCTACACTGCTTAGTACTTCTGTATAATGTTCTCCATGTACTACACAGAGAAAGGAGAGCAGGGATCCCTCATCTTTATGTATGGTTGGATATCCTTGCAGCTAATTTCCACTCACTAGCTCAGACAATACTACACAGAGACAGGAGAGACGGAATCCCTAATATTTGTGTATGGGAGTTATAGCAGCTAATTTCCACTTACTAGCTCAGAGACAACACTACACAGAGTCAGGAGAGCAGGAATCCCTCATGTTTGTGTATGGGAGTTATTATAGCAGCTAATTTCCACCCACTAGCTCAGAGACAACACTACACAGACAGAAGAGTGAGAATCCTTCATGGTTGTGTATGGGAGAAATCATAGCTAATTTCCACTCACTAGCTCAGAGACAATATTGCACAGAGACAGGAGAGCAGGATCCCGTCATGTTTGTGTATGGGAGAAATCATAGCAGCTGATTTCCACCCACTAGCTCAGAGACAACACTACACAGAGACAGGAGAGCAGGAATCCCTCAAATTTGTGTATGGGGGATATCATTGCAGCTAATTTCCACTCACTAGATCAGACAATACTACACAGAGACAGGAGAGCGTGAATTCCTCATATTTGTGTGTGGGAGATGTGATAGCAGCTAATATCAACCCACTATCTCAGAGAATACTACACAGAGAGGAGAAGGAGAATCCCTCATGTTTGTGTACAGGAGTCATAGCTAATTTCCACGCACCAGCTCAGACAATACTATTCAGAGAAAGGAGAGCAGGAATCCCTCATGTTTGTGTATGGGAGTTATTATAGCAGCTGATTTCCACCCACTAGCTCAGAGACAACACTACACAGACAGGAGAGTGAGAATCCTTCATGTTTGTGTATGGGAGAAATCATAGCTAATTTCCACTCACTAGCTCAGAGACAATATTACACAGAGACAGGAGAGCAGGATCCCGTCATGTTTGTGTATGGGAGAAATCATAGCAGCTGATTTCCACCCACTAGCTCAGAGACAACACTACACAGAGACAGGAGAGCAGGAATCCCTCAAATTTGTGTTTGGGGGATATCATTGCAGCTAATTTCCACTCACTAGATCAGACAATACTACACAGAGACAGGAGAGCGTGAATTCCTGATATTTGTGTGTAGGAGATGTGATAGCAGCTAATATCAACCCACTATCTCAGAGAATACTACACAGAGAGGAGAATGAGAATCCCTCATGTTTGTGTACAGGAGTCATAGCTAATTTCCACCCACCAGCTCAGACAATACTATTCAGAGACAGGAGATCAGGTATCCCTCATATTTATATATAGAGATATAATAGCAGCTAATTTCCACCCACTAGCTCAGAGACAAAACTATACAATCACAGGAGAGAAGAAATCCCTCATGTTTGTGTATAGGTGATATCAGCAGCTAATTTCCACCCACTAGCTAAGAGACAATACTACACAGACAGGAGAGCAAATATTCCTCATGTTTGTGTATGGGAGATTTCATAGCGGCTAATTTCCACCCACTAGCTCAGACATTACGACACAGAGACAAGAGAGCAGTGATCCCTCATATTTGTGTATGGGAGATATGATAATAGCTAATTTCCACCCACTAGCTCAGACATTACGACACAGAGACAAGAGAGCAGTGATCCCTCATATTTGTGTATGGGAGATATGATAATAGCTAATTTCCACCCACTAGCTCAGAGACTATACTACAGATAGAGCAGGAATCACTCATGTTTGTGTATGGAAGATATCATAGCATCTAATTTCTACTCACTAGCTCGGAGACAATACTACACAATGACAGGGGAGCAGAAATCCCTCATGTTTGTGTATGGGTGATATCAGCTAACTTCCACCCACTATCTCAGAGACAATACTACACAGACAGGAGAGTAGGAATCCCTCATGTTTGTCTCTTGGACATATGATAGCAGCTAATTTCTACTCAGTAGCTCAGAGACAATACTACGGATAGGAGAGCAGGAATCCCTCATGTTTGTGTATGGTAGATATCCTAGCAGCTGATTTCCCTCTACTAGCTCAGAGACAATACTACACAGAGACAATAGAGCAGAAATCTCCCATGTTTGTGTATGGGAGATATCATAGCAGTTAATTTTCACCCACTAGCTCAAAGACAATACTACACAGACAGGAGAGTGAGAATCCCTCATGTTTGTATATGGGTGATATCAGCAGCTAATTTCCACCCACTATCTCAGAGACAACATCACACACATAGGAGAGCAGGAATCCCTCATGTTTGTGTACGGTAGTCATAGCTAATTTCCACCCACTAGCTCAGACAATACTATTCAGGGACAGGAGATCAGGTATTCCTCATATTTATGTATGGGAGAAATGATAGCAGCTTATTTCCACCCACTAGCTCAGAGACAATATTACACAGAGACAGGAGATCAGGTATCCCTCATATTTTTGTATGGGAGAAATGATAGCAGCTAATTTCCACCCACTAGCTCAGAGACAATATTACACAGAGACAGGAGATCAGGTATCCCTCATATTTATGTATGGGAGATATGATAGCAGCTAATTTCCACCTACTAGCTCAGAGACAATACTACACAGACAGGAGAGTGAGAATCCCTCATGTTTGTACATAGGTGATATCAGCAGCTAATTTCCACCCACTATCTCAGAGACAACATCACACACATAGGAGAGCAGGAATCCCTCATGTTTGTGTACGTGAGTCATAGCTAATTTCCACCCACTAGCTCAGACAATACTATTCAGGGACAGGAGATCAGCTATTCCTCATATTTATGTATGGGAGAAATGATAGCAGCTAATTTCCACCAGGTAGCTCAGAGACAATATTACACAGAGACAGGAGATCATGTATCCCTCATATTTATGTATGGGAGATATGATAGCAGCTAATTTCCACCCACTAGCTCAGAGACAATACTACACAGACAGGAGAGTGAGAATCCCTCATGTTTGTACATAGGTGATATCAGCAGCTAATTTCCACCCACTAGCTCAGAGACAATATTACACAGAGACAGGAGAGCAGGGTTCCCTCATGTTTGTGTAAGGGAGATATCATAGCAGCAAATTTCCATCCACTAGCTCAGAGACAATACTACACAGAGACAGGAGAGCAGGTATCCCTCATATTTATGTATGGGAGATATCATAGCAGCAAATTTCCATCCACTAGCTCAGAGACAATACTACACAGAGACAGGAGAGCAGGTATCCCTCATATTTATGTATGGGAGGTATGATAGCAGCAAATTTCCATCCACTAGCTCAGAGACAATACTACACAGAGACAGGAGAGCAGGTATCCCTCATATTTATGTATGGGAGGTATGATAGCAGCAAATTAACATCCACTAGCTCAGAGACAATACTACACAGAGACAGGAGAGCAGGTATCCCTCATATTTATGTATGGGAGATATGATAGCAGCTAATTTCCACCTACTAGCTCAGAGACAATACTACACAGACAGGAGAGTGAGAATCCCTCATGTTTGTACATAGGTGATATCAGCAGCTAATTTCCACCCACTATCTCAGAGACAACATCACACACATAGGAGAGCAGGAATCCCTCATGTTTGTGTACGTGAGTCATAGCTAATTTCCACCCACTAGCTCAGACAATACTATTCAGGGACAGGAGATCAGCTATTCCTCATATTTATGTATGGGAGAAATGATAGCAGCTAATTTCCACCAGGTAGCTCAGAGACAATATTACACAGAGACAGGAGATCATGTATCCCTCATATTTATGTATGGGAGATATGATAGCAGCTAATTTCCACCCACTAGCTCAGAGACAATACTACACAGACAGGAGAGTGAGAATCCCTCATGTTTGTACATAGGTGATATCAGCAGCTAATTTCCACCCACTAGCTCAGAGACAATATTACACAGAGACAGGAGAGCAGGGTTCCCTCATGTTTGTGTAAGGGAGATATCATAGCAGCAAATTTCCATCCACTAGCTCAGAGACAATACTACACAGAGACAGGAGAGCAGGTATCCCTCATATTTATGTATGGGAGATATCATAGCAGCAAATTTCCATCCACTAGCTCAGAGACAATACTACACAGAGACAGGAGAGCAGGTATCCCTCATATTTATGTATGGGAGGTATGATAGCAGCAAATTTCCATCCACTAGCTCAGAGACAATACTACACAGAGACAGGAGAGCAGGTATCCCTCATATTTATGTATGGGAGGTATGATAGCAGCAAATTTCCACCTACTAGCTCAGAGACAATACTACACAGACAGGAGAGCAGGTATCCCTCATATTTATGTATGGGAGGTATGATAGCAGCAAATTTCCATCCACTAGCTCAGAGACAATACTACACAGAGACAGGAGAGCAGGTATCCCTCATATTTATGTATGGGAGGTATGATAGCAGCAAATTAACATCCACTAGCTCAGAGACAATACTACACAGAGACAGGAGAGCAGGTATCCCTCATATTTATGTATGGGAGATATGATAGCAGCTAATTTCCACCCACTAGCTCAGAGACAATACTACACAGACAGGAGAGCAGGTATCCCTCATATTTATGTATGGGAGATATGATAGCAGCTAATTTCCACCCACTAGCTCAGAGACAATACTACACAGAGACAGGAGAGCAGGTATCCCTCATATTTATGTATGGGAGATATGATAGCAGCTAATTTCCACCAGGTAGCTCAGAGACAATACTACACAGAGACAGGAGATCAGGTATCCCTCATATTTATGTATGGGAGATATGATAGCAGCTAATTTCCACCCACTAGCTCAGAGACAATACTACACAGACAGGAGAGTGAGAATCCCTCATGTTTGTACATAGGTGATATCAGCAGCTAATTTCCACCCACTAGCTCAGAGACAATATTACACAGAGACAGGAGAGCAGGGTTCCCTCATGTTTGTGTAAGGGAGATATCATAGCAGCAAATTTCCATCCACTAGCTCAGAGACAATACTACACAGAGACAGGAGAGCAGGTATCCCTCATATTTATGTATGGGAGGTATGATAGCAGCAAATTTCCATCCACTAGCTCAGAGACAATACTACACAGACAGGAGAGCAGGTATCCCTCATATTTATGTATGGGAGGTATGATAGCAGCAAATTAACATCCACTAGCTCAGAGACAATACTACACAGAGACAGGAGAGCAGGTATCCCTCATATTTATGTATGGGAGATATGATAGCAGCTAATTTCCACCCACTAGCTCAGAGACAATACTACAAAGAGACAGGAGAGGGTTCCCTCATGTTTGTGTAAGGGAGATATCATAGCAGCTAATTTCCATCCACTAGCTCAGAGACAATACTACACAGAGACAGGAGAGCAGGTATCCCTCATATTTATGTATGGGAGGTATGATAGCAGCAAATTTCCATCCACTAGCTCAGAGACAATACTACACAGAGACAGGAGAGCAGGTATCCCTCATATTTATGTATGGGAGGTATGATAGCAGCAAATTAACATCCACTAGCTCAGAGACAATACTACACAGAGACAGGAGAGCAGGTATCCCTCATATTTATGTATGGGAGATATGATAGCAGCTAATTTCCACCCACTAGCTCAGAGACAATACTACAAAGAGACAGGAGAGGGTTCCCTCATGTTTGTGTAAGGTAGATATCATAGCAGCTAATTTCCATCCGCTAGCTCAGAGACAACTGGAAATTAGAGATTGATTCTGCAAAGTCGAAAACTGATGAAAACTGCTGCTTCATTCACACAGGGACTTTAAGATTTTGGGGATCGTATTAATCATACATTTGCCACCGGTCAGGTGCTAAGTGTTGCAAAAGAAACAACCCCTTTAAGGTGTAAGGTATGGCTTGGCTGATGGCTCTAGATATCCTTGGCCTATAGGCTCCTGAGGTATATTCCAGTAGATTTTCACCCTGTTTGTTTACAGGTATCCATACAGATAGGATCGGACATGTATCACCGAATACTTTGTCATTACAATGACGGTCTATCGTTGCAGGTCCACAATGTCATCTTTGCTTTCGAATTGATGCAAGATGGGGGTCTCAAGAAGCCAAAAGCAAGACCAGAAGGTATGGATTATTACTAACGATAACATTGTTTTCCCATGGCATCAATGACTGTATACATACCTGATCATCAAATATTCTAGAATTCAGGACAACCTTTTAGTTTGTATATCTTGGATCTTCCCTCCTGACAGCTGATTGAAAAGTATTGGGCATGTTGAAATTCAATATGCCCAATCATTTATTCTCACAGGAGATAAGCTACTGTTAGAGGTATCGTGCGTTGGCCTCCTTGCCTCTTCCCATGCAGTACACATGCACACTTAACTGATTCGAGCATGCATGTGTATGGGCAGGAAGGCCTAGAGGAACTGCTGTCAGATGAATGAGATTTCATCCCACAGCTAATGACAATGTACGGCCACCTTATTACACTCAACTATATAAACTACATCTCCAATAGTTTGGTTTTTTTTTGTGTTGTACAGGATTAGGATTTCTTCCAAAACAGCGCCACCCCAGTTGACAGGTTGTGAGTGGTATTGCAGCTTAGTCCCATTAACCTATAAATAAACTGGAAGACAAAAGGAGCACAAATAGGGTCTTATCTGAAAGGTGTTATGGGAGACAAACACTGAGGGTGTTCACCTTGTGGGGTTGAGGGTCACAACCACTAGACGCACATGTCATACCGGCTGCTGCAGCAATCTTGTTTGTACTTGCGTATAATTGTTTGTACAGATGAATGAGGCACCTTCAGGTATCTGTAAATTGCACCCAAGGATGAGCCAGACTTGTGCAAGTCCACAATCCTCTTCCTGAGATCTTGGCTGATTTCTTTTGACTTTCCCATGATGCTACACAGAGGCAGTGTGTATCAGGTGTGCATTACAATACATCCATAAGTGTGTCTCTAATTAACTCAGATGTTGCCAATAAACCTATCAGAAACTTCCAAAGACATGACATCATCATATGGGCTGTCCCATATTTTCAAAGGCATAGTACTCTTATGCGGGCGTCACACGGGACAATCTATCGTGCGATTGTACCCGTCCCCGTCGTTTGTGCGTCACGGGCAATTAGTTGCCCGTGTTGCACAAAGTCGTTAACCGTGGGCAGCAAACATCCTCTTCCTGAAGGGGGAGGGACGTGCGGCATCACAGCGACGTCACACAGCGGCCGGCCAATAGAAGCGGAGGGGCGGAGATGAGCGGGACGTAAACATCCCGCCCACCTCCTTCCTTCCGCATTGCCGGCGGGACGTAGGTAAGCTGTGTTCGTCGTTCCCGGGGTGTCACACGGAGCGATGTGTGCTGCCTCGGGAACGATGAACAACCGGAGCACAGAAGGAGGAACAACATTTTGAAAATGAACGACGTGTCAACGAGCAACGATAAGGCGAGTATTTTTGCTCGTTCACAGTCGTTCGGAGATGTCATACGCTACGATATGTCTAACAATGCCGGATGTATGTCACTAACGACGTGACCCTGACGACATATCGCCCGATATATCTTCTCGTGTGACACCGGCATTAGTGTATGGAAACCTACTTATGCAGAAAGTAATAAAAATGTCTTAAAACATTCTCTCTCTCATTATTCTGGCATTTGGCAAATATAGTTTTGGTTGCTAATTGACCTAAAACGGGAAAGGTTTATTCTGATTTCATGTCAGATAGTGAGAAAAACCTGCAGATGTGTCTGTATAGAGAGCAAAGGGAAAAACCTGTAGATGTGTCTGTATAGAGAGCGGAGGGAAAAACCTGCAGATGTGTCTGTATAGCGAGCGGAGGGAAAAACCTGCAGATGTGTCTGTATAGAGAGTAGAGGGGAAAACCTGCAGATGTGTCTGTATAGAGAGCAGAGGGAAAAACCTGCAGATGTGTCTTTATAGAGAGCGGAGGGAAAAACCTGCAGATGTGTCTGTATAGAGAGCAGAGGGAAAAACTTGCAGATGTGTCTGTATAGAGAGCGAAGGGAAACTTCTTGCTTCAACTGTATGTATGGGTGTATGTATGTATGTATGTGTGTGTGTGTGTGTGTGTGTGTGTGTGTGTGTGTGTGTGTGTGTGTGCGTGGGTATGTGTGTGTATATATATATATATATATATATATATATATATATATATATAATATACAGTATATATAATTTTTTCTATTTTTAAACGTGTACAATCCCTTTAATAATCACAAGGACGGTTGTTTTCCATCTTCCATGATTTGCAGGAGCGGCGTGCACTCGCCCGCGTGTCGATATCTGTCAGTATTCTGTTGGTGGCGTGGAATAAAATGACTGTGTAAATTGGGTTTATTATTCTGAGTTTGCACGTTGCCCCGAGGTGACGAGGATTACAAATCAATGTGATAATGGACTTCGCTCTTCGCAGCAAGGCTTGACAATTCCATTTCCTCTTCTCCCTTGAGATGCCTAAATTTACAGCAATCTGATTGGTTCAATCTGTTGTCAGGGTTCCATAAACACTCCTGGTGTGACCTTCATGTCTTCTCCTAGTCTCGGTGACATTGGGCCAGGAGTGGTCCGTCACAGAGCTAAATTAAGAAAGAAAAAAAATAAATTTTTATATGTGTATATCAAATCTCTCCTTTTGTAAAACGTTTTTTAAGGAATTTAATATAGTTCTCCTGATTAGCCATGTCTCTTACCTCATGTGCAGGGCATTGTAGTAGCTTAGGTATCCATGGTTACGACCACTGGCAACTAACTGTCACTATATGACTAGACATAACTAAGCTACTACGATGCCCTGCACATGAGGTGAGAGACTTGGCTAATCAGGAGAACTATACTACATTTCTAATTGGAGGTATTTGCTCATATTCTTATTATTACACCTACTACATCTTGGGATAAGATCTTGGAGATGGGAATAACTTTTTTAAGGAGTCTGATCTCCACCGGTCCGATATTGATGGCTTTTAGGATCCTCAGTGTATAATTACATAAATTTAATTAATTAAAAAATAATAATAAATAAATAAAATAATAATAATAATAAAAATAAATAAAATAATAAAAATAATAATAATTTAAAATAATAAAAAATGTAATTTTTTTTCTTTTTTTACAGACATTGTAAACCTGGATTTGAAGTCCACCATGCGAGTGTTATACAACCTGTTTACAAAGTATAAGAACATTGAATGACGAGACGCTGGGGCTGAAAAAAGACTTTTGCCTTATGTTGGTTTCTGCTTTTGAGAACTCTCAATTTTTCCCTTCTCGGGGAAGCCAAAAAACTTTTTATACATAATGTTTTTTTTTTTTTATAAGTCTTAACACTGCTTTAGGGTTTTCTAGGCTCTGTAGTTCCTGAACACCTAAATTATAGGGGTAAGGACTAATGGCTACTGTAACACTCCTCCTAGCAATGGCCGACATTTCGAGAGGCTTTTCTGATCTTTTATTGCTCAGTGGTGACCTGTAGTCATTTTCGTCATTTTTTGTGAGTAAATAAGCCCCTAATTTATATTGATGCTTCTTTAGAAGTTTTAAGTGCGGGTCTGCACCTTTTTCTGATCATCTTGAAGGCTGCAGAGTTAAAGCAGCCGAGACCTTCAGGTTAGATTAATGTCCCCGGCTGCTGAAATATTCCTCAGCGCTCTCAGTATTACTCAGTAACATCAGCCGGTAGTGACGAATCTCTGCCCGACACATTTACTTTCCTTCATCGTCGTAGGAGAACGCTGGTGTCCTTATTGTGAAAGGTTATTCTAGGAAGGCAAACAAAGCAAATAAATAAAAATCCTTCTATTTCCATGGGGTTTCAGGGACGACTAAATTTAAAGGACCTCTGATCAGGTGATTAAAGGATCTGTGATGCTCCATACTGTTACTAGTGGCTGCACCTGGTATTGCAACACCAATAAATGTATGGCGCGGTGCAGCTGCAACAGTATTTTCTTGCAGCTTATAGCTCCTGCCATTTAGATTTAAATACCCCATTGTGGTATTTTATAATTTTGTGCAACTGTATCCAAATCTGAGGTCGTAGCCTGTTCTAGGAGACTACTGGAAATTCTAATTATATACTTGAAAAGCTGAGTTATTACATGACTTATTCTGTACTAATCCTGAGTTACAACCTGTATTATACTCCAGAGCTGCACTCACTATTCTGCTGGTGCAGTCACTGTGTACATACATTATATTATGGATCCTGAGTTACCTCCTGTATTATACTCCAGAGCTGCACTCACTATTCTGCTGGTGCAGTCACTGTGTACAAACATTACATTAGTTATCCTGTACTGATCCTGAGTTACCTCCTGTATTATACTCCAGAGCTGCGCTCACTATTCTGCTGGTGCAGTCACTGTGTACATACATTACATTACTTATCCTGTACTGATCCGGAGTTACCTCCTGTATTATACTCCAGAGCTGCACTCACTATTCTGCTGGTGCAATTATTGTGTACATACTCTACATTACTGATCCTGAGTTACATTCTGTATTATACTCCACAGCTGTACTCAGAATCAGTAAAGGCTAAGTTATGTATGTACACAGTGAGTTCACCAGCAGAATAGTGAGTGCAGCTCTGGGGTATAATACAGAAGGTAGCTCTGGATCAGTATTGGATAAATAATGTAATGTATGTACACTGGACTGCACCAGCAGAATAGTGAGTGCAGCTCTGGAGTTCAATACCAGTGGTAACTGAGGATCAGTAATGGAACATATTTACACAGTGACTGCACCGGCAGAATAGTGAGTGCAGCTCTGGAGTATAATACAGGAGGTGACTGTGGATCAGTACTGAATAATTTAATGTAATGTATGTACACACTGACTGCTCCAGCAGAATAGTGAGTGCAGCTCTGGGGTATAATACAGAAGGTAGCTCTGGATCAGTATTGGATAAATAATGTAATGTATGTACACTGGACTGCACAAGCAGAATAGTGAGTGCAGCTCTGCAGTTCAATATCAGTGGTAACTGAGGATCAGTAATGGAACATATGTACACAGTGACTGCATCAGCAGAATAGTGAGTGCAGCTCTGGAGTATAATACAGGAGGTAACTCCAGATCAGTGCAGGGCTTACAAAGTGACTCTTGGTAGAGAATAATCCCATTTATGAACTGTATTATAGTGTTCATTGGTGGCATATTCTCATCAAATAAAATCCTATAAGAAAATACTACTCCCTCAGGTCTTTATTACTGAAATAAAGGCTTGTAAATAAACTACACTCCATCCTCCTCTTGCAGGTTTCGATTTTGTTAGAGACCATTTTTCCAAAAGAGACAACCAATATGGCTGCACATCCTGTATTATACTCCAGAGCTGCACTCACTATTCTGCTGGTGCAGTCACTGTGTACATACATTACATTACTGATCCTGAGTTACATCCTGTATTATCCTCCAGAGCTGCACTCATTATTCTGCTGCTGCAGTCACTGTGTACATACATTATATTACTGATCCTGAGTTACATCCTGTATTATCCTCCAGAGCTGCACTCATTATTCTGCTGGTGGAGTTACTGTGTACATATATTACATTACTGATCCTGAGTTACCTCCTGTATTACACTCCAGAGCTGCACTCACTATTCTGCTGGTGCAGTCACTGTGTACAGACATTACATTACTGATCCTGAATATATAATTCTATATATACCCCCTTTAACTGGGACCTCTGGGCCGGCCATATTGGTGGTCATTTTCCCAGATGTAAGTATTGTTAGGAAATTACTTGAAAATGACTTTTATTTAGTTTATTTATCTTATGAGGAACAATGGGTTTTTTGCCCCCTGCAATACCAGCGAGGGCCCATAGACACCGAAGTGGTCCTGTTTTTGTGAAAAGCCAAAAATAGAATTATTCTACGATATTTGCGATTGTTTTTACTCTGATAATGCTGGAATTACAGATTATTTCAGAATTGCCATTTAGCTAATTTATACCAAAGAGCCATGTGATACTGCATACCCTGTGTGCCTGGTGGAAATCCACAGAACGGAGGCCTCCGGCTCTGGGTGGCTCCACCTTTTTATTTCCACTGCTATTTATGTTGGTTTTTCTCGCATTTTGTATTATGTTTTCATGTATTTATTCTCTGGAAATATGATAAATATAATAAAACACGATGTTCTGGAATACTGACTGTATATATACTGACTGTATATACTGGTGCGTTACTTTTATGTTTTCGTAGGACGTATGAATCAAGGCGCATACGTACCGCCCTTGCAGCAGTCGAACTGCTCGGATCCAGGGTCACTGTGGCTCGAGGGTCTCCAGACCCGGGGGCTTGCGGCCACTTCGAAGTAAAAAGGGGGAATATTTACAAAGGAGAGTTCGTGACGGCACCCGTGGTTCGCAGTAAGGGGAGTACCGCCGCTGCCGATGGGAGTACCCGGGGGAGATCTAGCGGGGCAGCCAGATGATGATCCCTCCACAGGTGGGGGAGACCCCGGGACTCTAGAGAATAGGTGGAGGATAACGTGGGGCGGGCTGCGTGGGCAGGCAGGACGCAGGGGGAGCAGTGTACTCACTCAGGCTGTGAAGATGTTGGTGCGACCATTAAACAGACTCTGACACAAAAGTAAACCAAGTCTCTAGGTGCCGCTGCCACTCTGGGGAGCTCGCCTCTGGTATTTTTTGGTGGACTGAAGCCTGCCTCCATGCACATGTAGATAGATGTTTCTGAGTGACCCCTTTGTCTGAAGCTGTCGGGGTCCCACTTCCTATGTTTAAATAGGGAAGCTTTGCTCTCGATGGCTGACACTTGGGATTGCAGTGGGACGCATGGGTTGGAAAGCCCTATCCCCCTCGTTGTGTTGATGCCTTCAATCTCTGAGCTCTTGGGGAAGTTCATAAAGAGACTATCCTCCACAGGTGAATTACCAGGTTGCGTGAAGCTACTCCCTGATCTAGGGTCCTGTACCCCTCTGTGCTCGGTACCGGTCCGGTTACTGGACTTTCCGGTGCCGACCGTTCTCCCAAACTAAGTCTGGGCACCCTTCTCCAATACCCTGCGACCAGAGTTAGGATCCCAGAACCATGGAGGATGAGTTCTGCACCATAAGAGAAAGGAGTGCAGTTCCCTGTGACACCCTGATAAGGTCAGGAGTGTCACACATACAAGGTTATTCTAGAAAAACAGTTGCTTCCTTCTGCTCAGGCAATGTTCCCCAATTCTGAGGAGTGTTTATTCCAGCAGGACAATGCGCCATGCCACACAGCTAGGTCAATCAATGTGTGGATGAAGAACCACCACATCAAAACCCTGTCATGGCCAGCCCAATCTCCAGACCTGAACCCCGTTTAAAACCTCTGGAATGTAAAATACATTTTCAAGAAGTGCTGCTTTCCGGTGGTCTTAGATTTCCACCTGAAAAATTTGCCAACTCTTCCCATTTTCTAGGAACCAACTAGTTGACAATTTTTGAATTTAGGAACCCAGGAAAGTTGGGGTCTTAGGCCCTTTTCACAGTGCATTCCGATCTCCATTCAGTGGTCCCATCGTGGCTTCTGTTTGGACCCCCCGCAAGATGGGTTTCAGATGGACTGTAATGGTGCAGCTGGAGTCACCGTGTGCTCTGTCTAGCACCATTTTCGGGAGTTTACGCTTTCTGAAGGCAGACACCCAGACGTATTAGACTGCATCTGGGTGTTTCCCTCCAGAAAGTGTATATGTCGCGGGCGGAGGGGTGGGGAACGCCGCTCGTCTGGAATTGCTGGCGCTCTGGTCCGGTGCTTCTGCTCCTCGGCTCGAGCACGGGGCCGAACCCGGGGCTCGAGCAGCGCCTCCTCGCCCACGAGTGAAAAGGGGAGGTTTTCGGTGGGTATTTGGGGATGTCGGTCGTGACGCCACCCACGGGTTGTGGTGATGGTGGGCACCACCACTGCTGGTGACGGGGGATCCCGGGAGAGATGGCGGAGAGCAGCTGAGGTGTTGACCCCTCCGTGGGTAGGGGCTGTTGGTCCCGGGGCCCCGGTTGGGGAGGTAGGGAGTAGGTATAGGTGCAGGTGCCGAGGTGGGGAGGCAGCGTTGGGCGCGGGTGCAGCGCGGTGCCGGATAGCACTGTTGTACTCACTCAGACACAGAAGGACAGAGTCTCTAGTAAACCAAATGGCTGGATGGACGGGGCCCACAGCCGGCTGCGGTGTTCTCACTCTCCCTGGACGGGTTGATGGCGGCTGTCGTTTTCCTGCACCTGTGTAAGTGTATTTGACTTCTATGGCTTCCCACGGGTAGTCCTCTCCCCGGCGTGTACGTGTCGGGAGAGCCCGTTTGCCCGCAGGCGCTGGCCCTTGGATCTCTGGCCCTTGGCGGTGGCACTTATCCGGACCTGTTGGGCTGTTGCCTTCTGACGGGACTTAGGTGGGAATGAACCCCTGAGGTCCAGACCGCAATCAGATAATTTGACCTTTTCGGCGGCTCCTAGCCTAGCCGGGGTCTGAGTACCCTGCCTTGGTGCTTGGCTTCAATCTGCTCCCCGGTTCGGTACCGGCGGGCCACCGCCCGACCCCGGTCCTACGGTTCCGCTGACCTACACCAACTCCTGCAGACGGCCACCATCGTCTGCCGACCTTGCTGAACGTGCCTGGGCTCCAACCCAGACACCAACAGTTTCTACTCCTCTCACCTCCACTACCACCAACTCTCTAACTACTGTCTTTTCCCGCCTCCAGGCCTGTGAACTCCTTGGTGGGCGGGGTCAACCGCCTGGCTCCGCCCCACTTGGTGTGGACATCAAGCCTGGAGGGTGGCAACAAGGATTTGAATGACTGGTGTCACCTACCCAGGGGAAGGGGTGTGTGTGTGCGTCACATATACTCCTGAAAATGGTGCAGAACAGAGCACACAGTGACTCTGGCTGCAATATTATAGTCAATGGCTCCGTCGGTGCATGTGCCCAAAACCCGTTTTGCGGGGGGTTCAGGTGGAAACCCCGACAGGACCATTGAACGGAGGTCGGAACGCAGTGTGAAAGCGGGCTTATGGATTTCAGAGCCCGGTCATGAGCCTTATGAATAGATCATAGCCACCAAAACACCTTTGAGAATCACTGATTTCTAGAAGTTTTCTTCAGAAGCTAGATGACTTGCCAAATTTGAGACGTTCCCTGGAGGTCTCCCCTTTTTTTGAGACCTTGTGGGAAACTTGGCAACTAAGCTGTAGTGGTTACTGCTATATTTCACGTCACCTGTGACCTAGAACAATTTTGTGTTTAGGTGACATCTTGAAAAAGTAGAAACCATTCTAGGGATGTCAGCAAAACTCCCACAGATATAAATGCATCAAAAGTCCGCATATCAAAAAGTAAGCCCCGTTTGAGACTCCAGTTAATCTGTAATATTTTGCCGCTTGGGGAAGAAATTATTTCTGTAATGGTATTTATGAGGAAAGTGTTTTACTACACTTTGTTGTTTACTGCTAGGCTTTGGGCCTAGTTGGTTTCCAGGTTGCCTAGCAACTAAGCAGTAATGGGATGTTGTTTTCCCCCTCCGTGGGTAGGGGTCGGTGGTCCCGGGGCCCGGTGATGTGACGGGGAGGCAGGGTTGGCAAGGTGCAGGGTTGCAGGGGCAGCGCGGCGCGGTGCCGGATGGCACGGGTGTACTCACTCAGCAAGAAAGGTACAAAGTCCTTGGTAAACCAAACGGCTGGATGGACGGGTCCCGCAGCAGGCTGTAGTGCTTCTCCCCGGACAGGTGATGGCAGCTGTCTTTCCCTGCACCTTAATGTTCTCTTTCTGACTACTATGGATTCCCAACGGTAGTCCGCTCCCCGGTGTATGGGTACCGGAGGAGCCCGTTTGCCCGCAGGCGCTGGCCCTTGGGTCTCTAGCCTTAGGCGGTAGCTGTATACCCTCACGGTGTGGGCGGTTGCCTTCAATAGGGACTCTGGCTGTTGTGAAACCCCTGGGGTTCCAGTCACATTTGGATCTGACTATTGTCGGCGGCTCCAAGCCTGGTCGGGGTCCGATGGCCCTGCCTCTGTGTGCTGGCTTCACTTCGCTCCCCGGTCGGTACCGGCGGGCCGTCGCCCGACCCCGGTCCTACGGTTCCGCGTTGCTCCACCACTCCTGCAGACGGCCACCACCGTCTGCCAACCTTGCTGTCAGTGCCTGGGCCACAAACCCAGACACCCAAGTGTTCACTCCTCAAACTCCAACACTGTTCTGTCACTTTTCCCGCCTCCAGGCCTGTGAACTCCACGGTGGGTGGGGCCAACCGCTTGGCTCTGCCCCACCTGGTGTGGACATCAGACGCTGGAGGGAGGCAACAAGGATTTTTGTTTGGTTGGTGTCCCTGTCTAATGGGGGTGGGGGTGTTTGAGTGTTATCTGTGATGACCTGGCTAGACCAGGGCGCCACATGTCTTTCTAGAAAGAGGAGGGAAAAACCTGCAGATGTGTCTTTATAGAGAACAGAGGGAAAAACCTGCAGATGTGTCTTTATAGATAGTGTATGTAAACGTCTGGTTTCAACTGTATATACCATGCAGTTATGGCTAAAGTCTCAGATTGGACCCCCTAGTCGCCATCATGAGGGGCAGATGCCGATCTAACGGCACGTGGCCACCAGAAACTAGAAATTGTATGGAGATGGATTAGCTTTGATCTTTAGTGGCTGCTTTGGGTACTGCAGCTCAGCTCCTATTGAAGAGAATGGGATCTGAGCTGTAGTATATGAGAATGGACACTGTACATGGCGCTGTGATGTTCTGGTTCTGGTGGTGGGACCTGGTACCAGCTGATTGCGGCGGTGAAGTCCGATCCCCACGTTTCTGATATTAATGATCTGTCTTGAGAATATCGTCTGCAATACAGTATAGAATTTCCTAAATCCAGAAGCAGAAGACTGAGCCAAGACCGCGCCATTTTCTAGCATGGTGACATTTTCTATTCTGCTTGCTCCTTCTCTATGACTGTTTGATAATTTGGAATATTTGATAATCTGACTCCTGTTACATCCTATTGATGTCAGATTAAAGGAGTTTTCACTTTTTATAACTTCTGATATTGGTCACAGTCAGATTTGTGCCGCTGACTTCTCGTTTACAGCAGAATGGGGAACTTTGTAATCTTCCCTCGAACACCACAATTTTTTTTCGCTGTCACTTGCCGCACAGGAAGAGGAAGTGACGGCGCGCAGCTTTAATTCGGTCACTTTTTCATCTCCTAGACGTTACAGCTATATACGGTTTGGTCCCCGGTGTGGACGCAGCAGCTGCTAAAAACTTCGACCTCAGATTGGACAGGCAAGGTAATAATAATAATAATAATAATAATAATAATAATAATAATAAGAGGGGTTTATCCAAGAATAGACGGACAATAGCTGCAGTCACTTAAAGGGGCTGCTCACTGCTCTAAAGAGAAGTCATTTCTTACAAACAGGACCCTGATTTCTTAGCCAAAGTGAAAAGTGCCTGTAAAGAGTGTTTCTCACAGTGGAGGACCTGACTTGTTAGTGGATTATACACACAATCCATTGATTTCAATTGGAGCGGTGTAATACCTTTTCTGACCTGTGGAGGCACTCTACACCTGGCTCTGTGGGGGCACTCTGCACCAGGCTCTGTGGGGGCACTCTGCACCAGGCTCTGTGGGGCCACTCTGCACCAGGCTCTGTGGGGGCACTCTGCACCAGGCTCTATGGGGGCACTCTGCACCAGGCTCTGTGGGGGCACTCTGCACCAGGCTCTGTGGGGGCACTCTGCACCAGGCTCTGTGGGGGCACTCTGCACCAGGCTCTGTGGGGGCACTCTGCACCAGGCTCTGTGGGGGCACTCTGCACCAGGCTCTGTGGGGGCACTCTGCACCAGGCTCTGTGGGGCACTCTTCTATGGGGGCACTCTGCACCAGGCTCTATGGGGGCACTCTGCACCAGGCTCTGTGGGGGCACTCTGCACCAGGCTCTGTGGGGGCACTCTGCACCAGGCTCTGTGGGGGCACTCTGCACCAGGCTCTGTGGGGGCACTCTGCACCAGGCTCTGTGGGGGCACTCTGCACCAGGCTCTGTGGGGCACTCTGCACCAGGCTCTGTGGGGGCACTCTGCACCAGGCTCTGTGGTGGCACTCTGCACCAGGCTCTGTGGGGGCACTGTGCACCAGGCTCTGTGGGGGCACTCTGCACCAGGCGCTGTGGGGGCACTCTGCACCAGGCTCTGTGGGGGCACTCTGCACCAGGCTCTGTGGGGGCACTCTGCACCAGGCTCTGTGGTGGCACTCTGCACCAGGCTCTGTGGGGGCACTCTGCACCAGGCTCTGTGGGGGTACTCTGCACCAGGCTCTGTGGAGGCACTCTGCACCAGGCTCTGTGGGGGCACTCTGCACCAGGCTCTGTTGGGGCACTCTGCACCAGGCTCTGTTGGGGCACTCTGCACCAGGCTCTGTTAGGGCACTCTGCACCAGGCTCTGTGGGGCCACTCTGCACCAGGTGCTGTGGGGGTACTCTGCACCAGGCTCTGTGGGGGCACTCTGCACCAGGCGCTGTGGAGGCACTCTGCACCAGGCTCTGTGGGGGCACTCTGCACCAGGCTCTGTGGGGGCACTCTGCACCAGGCGCTGTGGAGGCACTCTGCACCAGGCTCTGTGGGGGCACTCTGCACCAGGCGCTGTGGGGGCACTCTGCACCAGGCTCTGTGGAGGCACTCTGCACCAGGCTCTGTGGGGGCACTCTGCACCAGGCTCTGTGGGGGCACTCTGCACCAGGCTCTGTGGGGCCACTCTGCACCAGGCTCTGTGGGGGCACTCTGCACCAGGCTCTGTGGGGGCACTCTGCACCAGGCTCTGTGGGGCCACTCTGCACCAGGCTCTGTGGGGGCACTCTGCACCAGGCTCTGTGGGGGCACTCTGCACCAGGCTCTGTGGGGGCACTCTGCACCAGGCTCTGTGGGGGCACTCTGCACCAGGCTCTGTGGGGGCTGTTTTGTTGTCAGAACTTTCTCACTTTTGACTCCCCAGCAAAGTCTATGAGAAGTCAGATCTGCTGTGCGCACGTTGCAGTTTGTCAGCAGTTTTGTTTTTTACAGAATTTTGTGACAAAAAAGAAGCAGCATGTTCATTCTTTGAGTTTTTGTCAACTTTTGTCACCCATTGAAATCAATGAGGGGATGAAAAACGCAAGGAAAACCGCATGGTTACAAATTGTTTGCTTTTTGCATACAGTGCCTACAAGTAGTCTTCAACCCCCTGCAGATTTAGCAGGTTTGATAAGATGCAAATAAGTTAGAGCCTGCAAACTTCAAACAAGAGCAGGATTTATTAACAGATGCACAAATCTTACAAACCAACAAGTTATGTTGCTCAGTTAAATTTTAATACATTTTCAACATAAAAGTGTGGGTCAATTATTATTCAACCCCTAGGTTTAATATTTTGTGGAATAACCCTTGTTTGCAATTACAGCTAATAATCGTCTTTTATAAGACCTGATCAGGCCGGCACAGGTCTCTGGAGTTATCTTGGCCCACTCCTCCATGCAGATCTTCTCCAAGTTATCTAGGTTCTTTGGGTGTCTCATGTGGACTTTAATCTTGAGCTCCTTCCACAAGTTTTCAATTGGGTTAAGGTCAGGAGACTGACTAGGCCCCTGCAACACCTTGATTTTTTCCCTCTTGAACCAGGCCTTGGTTTTCTTGGCTGTGTGCTTTGGGTCGTTGTCTTGTTGGAAGATGAAATGATGACCCATCTTAAGATCCTTGATGGAGGAGCGGAGGTTCTTGGCCAAAATCTCCAGGTAGGCCGTGCTATCCATCTTCCCATGGATGCGGACCAGATGACCAGGCCCCTTGGCTGAGAAACAGCCCCACAGCATGATGCTGCCACCACCATGCTTGACTGTAGGGATGGTATTCTTGGGGTCGTTTGCAGTGCCATCCAGTCTCCAAACGTCACGTGTGTGGTTGGCACCAAAGATCTCGATCTTGGTCTCATCAGACCAAAGAACCTTGAACCAGTCTGTCTCAGAGTCCTCCAAGTGATCATGAGCAAACTGTAGACGAGCCTTGACATGACGCTTTGAAAGTAAAGGTACCTTACGGGCTCGTCTGGAACAGAGACCATTGCGATGGAGTACGTTACTTATGGTATTGACTGAAACCAATGTCCCCACTGCCATGAGATCTTCCCGGAGCTCCTTCCTTGTTGTCCTTGGGTTAGCCTTGACTCTTCGGACAAGCCTGGCCTCGGCACGGGTGGAAACTTTCAAAGGCTGTCCAGGCCGTGGAAGGCTAACAGTAGTTCCATAAGCCTTCGACTTCCGGATGATGCTCCCAACAGTGGAGACAGGTAGGCCCAACTCCTTGGAAAGGGTTTTGTACCCCTTGCCAGCCTTGTGACCCTCCACGATCTTGTCTCTGATGGCCTTGGAATGCTCCTTTGTCTTTCCCATGTTGACCAAGTATGAGTGCTGTTCACAAGTTTGGGGAGGGTCTTAATTAGTCAGAAAAGGCTGGAAAAAGAGATAATTAATCCAAACATGTGAAGCTCATTGTTCTTGTGCCTGAAATACTTCTTAATACTTTAGGGGAACCAAACAGAATTCTGGTGGATTGAGGGGTTGAATAATAAATGACCCTCTGAATAAACTTTTCACAATTTAAAAAAAAAAAAAAAAAAGAAATAACATTCTTTTTTGCTGCATTTCACACTTCCAGGCTGATCTACAGTCCAAATGTCACAATGCCAAGCTAATTCCGAATGTGTAAACCTGCTAAATCTGCAGGGGGTTGAATACTACTTGTAGGCACTGTATGTTTTACCCTCGGTTTTGTCACCAACTGAGTTCCAGAATGACAAAATCAATGCTGCAATGATTTTGGGGTGTTGGTGTCAGTGTCTCTCTCTTTCCACTTCATACTCACCGATCACTGGCACGGCTGTCACACTGCTCCCATGGCCTCTCATTCTTCTTTCCGACCTATCTATTCACAGCACCCGCTCATTAGGCTCACACATATTAACTACTTCCCCCTTCTGTGATTGGTTGCAGTCAGATTCGCCCCCACGCTGAGTGACAGCTGTCTAACTGCAACCAAGCACGGCCACTGGTGGGCGGGTCTATATCGTGCATTACAATAAATAAATAATTAAAAAAAAAACGACGTGCGGTCCCGCCAATTTTGATACCCAGCCAAGAAAATGCCTCACAGCTGACGGCTGGTATTCTCAGGCTAGGGAGACCCACGTTATTGGGAGCCCCCAGCCTAAAAATATCACCGACCAGCCACCTGGAGTTGCTGCATCCATTAGATGCGACAGTCTCGGGACTGTACTTGGCTCTTCCTGATTACCCTGGTACTGAGGCAATGGGGGTAATAAGGAGTTAATGGCAGCCCATAGCTGCCACTAAGTCCTAGATTAGTCATGGCAGGCGTCTATGAGACACCACCCATCACTAATCTGTAAGTGAAAGTAAATAAACACAAACACTGAAAAAATCCTTTATTTGAAATAAAAGACAAAAAAGCCCCCTCTTTCACCACTTTATTGTGTGGCTGAGTCATTATTCAAATAACTATTTTTTCCTGTGCGTGTGTTTTTTTTAACTCTACACGTACCAGGTGAGTAATGAGGGTGTCTGGGCTTGATGCTAGCTGTCAATTCACAGCTGACATTAACCCCAAAAGTATTACCTCGATTGCCACCACACCAGAGCAATCGAGAAGAGCAGGACAGGGCATCAGAATTGGTGCATCTAATGAATGTGCCCTTCTGGGGTGGCTGCGGGCTTCTAATTTTAGGTTGGGAAAGGCCAAATAACCATGGGCCTTCCCAACCTGATAATACCAGTCCCCAGCTGTCTGCTTCACCTGCACTGGTTATTCAAAATAGGGGGGACCTCATGCCATTTTTGATTCCCTATCAACAATTGTTTGGCAGGCAATTGTCCTGCTCTTACCCCCATTTTGCTACCCTCTGCAGGCTTCTAATCCTTACAACATCCATTTTGCAGCCATTTTACAACACCAAAGTTCAGGTCCCTATTGACTTATATGGGGTCCATGCTCAAGTCTGGGTCCCGAACCAAACTTTTAACTAATGTCTTGCTGAACTGGGCAACCCAAACATCCATGAGTCCTCTCATCCCTATATATGACCCTTTTTGAATGTGGTTTGCAAAGCATTGTAGTAAAGAAGATAGTAATCGATATATTCTCCCATAGACTAAATGGACCCAGAAAATCAGTCTGAAGGCTCCCAGGAAACTATTTTTGATGAAGCACCTATAGGTAATATTTAATGGGCACCTGCTACTATTTTATGAATCGCTGTCAGTTTTAATTTATAAAATATATATATATATATGCTCAACTTATCCACTTTTTATATATATTTGAGAGTCTCACTGAGCTGCTTTTTGGAAAATTAGGTATAAAAAGTCCAAACAGAGTGTCTATTTGTGACCAAGTCTAATGGGTGAAGGTTGGATACATTAAAGAGGGTTTGGTCATTACAGCTGGCGAATCCATAAATGCATAAATCCATAAATCTGTTTTTAGTAAAATGGGTATATATCTTCCGTGGTAGATGTCTTTATATCCGCCGTATATATGTATAGTCCTTAAGATTTTATTTTGGTGCAGGTGAAGCGCGAAAAATTTTGCAGCCCACCTCGGAGAATGACGTAAAGCTTCAGGAGCTGAAGACGGTAGGCTGTGTATTTTTGTATGTGTGTTGTAAATTCCACAGTTTGCTCAAATCTTACGAGACATACAGTAACTAGAGACTGGTCCCAGGAGACTGGAATAAGGTTGGATCGGTCTAAAACTAGAGACCAATTATAAGGTTGGCTTAGTCTATAACTAGAGACCAGTTCCAGAAGACTGGAATAAGGTTGGCTCAGTCTATAAGTAGAGACCGGTTCCTGGAGACTGGAATAAGGATGGCTCAGTCTAAAACTAGAAACTGGTTCAAGGAGACTGGAATAAGGTTGGCTCAGTCTATAACTATTATTATTATTATTATTATTTATTATTATAGCGCCATCAATTCCATGGCGCTTTACATGTGAAAGGGGTATACATAATAGGGATGAGTACAATAATCATAAACAATACAAGACACAGACAGGTACAGGAGGATGGAGGACCCTGCCCGCGAGGAGGAGAGAGGACCCTGCCCACGAGGAGGAGAGAGGTCCCTGCCCGCGAGGGCTCACAGTCTACAAGGGATAGGTGAGGATACAGTAGGTTTGGGTAGAGCTAAATGTGCGGCGCAAACCAGAGACCAGTTCCAGGAGCTCAGTCTATAACTAGAGACTGGTTCCTGGAGACTGGAATAAGATTGGCTCAGTCTATAACTAGAGACTGGTTCCTGGAGACTGGAATAAGATTGGGTCAGTCTAAAACTGGCCATAATCATGAATGTCGACCAACAGCAATATCTCCCGACTATCTGAAAAAATAAGAATTGGCAGTTGGAATTTCAACTGCCTGACATTGGATGGTTTCAGCCAACTTTTAGGTCATGTTTTTTGGACCAATAGGTATTACATAGTTACATAGTTACTTAGGTTGAAAAAAGACCTAGGTCCATCTAGTTCAACCTTCCTCCACCAGTTCTACATTTAGTCACTAAGTCATTTATAACCAACAATGTTGTGTACTGAGGAAATCATCCAGCCCTTTTTTTAAAAGCTGTTATAGTATCTGCCATTACTACCTCTTGTGGTCGGCATTCCACAGTCTGACCGCTCTAACTGTAAAGAACCCTTTCCTATTTAGGTTTCGGAATCGCTTTTCTTCCACTCGCAGTGAATGCCCCCTGGTCCTTAGTACTGTCTTTGGAAGGAATAAGTCATGTGCCAGTCCTTTATATTGACCACACATGTATTTATACATATAAATGAGATCTCCTCTGAGACGTCTTTTTTCTAAGCTAAACATATCTAACTTTTTCAACCTGTCATCATACGGGCGGCCTCCATTCCTCTCATCATACGGGCGGCCTCCATTCCTTGTAATAATCTAGTTGCCCGCCTTTGAACTGACTCTAACTTCTGAATGTCCTTTTTAAAATGTGGAGCCCAAAACTGGATCCCGTATTCCAGATGTGGCCTTACAACTGATTTATAGAGGGGTAACAATACGTTGGGATCACGGGATCTAATCTCTCTTTTTATACACCCTAAAATCTTGTTTGCTTTAGCAGCTGCTGCTTGACATTGAGTGCTGCTGCTCAGCCTATTTGTAATGAGAATACCCAAGTCCTTCTCCTGTTCTGTAGTCCCGAGTTTACTTCCATTTAATGTATATGCAGCTATAGGATTACTCCGTCCTAGGTGCATTACTTTACATTTATCAACATTAAATCTCATTTGCCAAGTATCTGCCCATTCTGACATCTTATCCAGATCTTTTTGTAATATTGTACTATCCAGGTCAGTTTTTAATATCCTACATAGTTTGGTGTCATCGGCAAAGACTGACACTTTACTATCAATCCCATCCACAAGGTCATTAATAAAGAGAGTAAAAAGAATCGGTCCAAGCACAGATCCCTGCGGCCCCCACTGCTGACTATGGCCCATTTAGAGAATTTAAATTTAGATTTATTCTTTGTTCTTCACCCTTAAAGTGGAATCCCTAAAAAAACATGTTCTTCTCTATCTAAGGGCTCCGCCACACATCCGTGAAAACCACGTCCGTGTAAAACGGGCCGTTTTTCGGGTCCGTTTTCCGTTTTTTAGGTCCGTTTTTATGGTATGTGTGGCCTGCGTGTGTATCCCGTATGCTAGCCGTATGTGCGTGTGGAATGTCCGTGTGTGCGTGAGTGAAATAACTGACGTGTATGTGTTGTCCGTGTGAAATGTACGTGTGTGATGCAAAATGTCGTTACTACATGTCGGAAGACAGAGTAGCGGGATGAGAATGAACTCGGGTGAACTTCACCCGACTTCATTGTCATGCCGCGGCTCTGTCTGTGCCGTGTACTGATTAGCGGTCACCTGTGAAGGATTCACCGGTGACCACTAATCCCCCGAGTGACTGAAGTGTCCCCCCCTCTCTCATACTCACCGTTCCCCGATCACCGGCGCTGCACGGCGTTCACACTGTTCCGGCGGCTTTTTCTAATTTGAAAAAGCCGGCCGCCCATTAATCAATCTCGTATTCCCTGCTTTACCCGCCCACCGGCGCCTATGATTGGGTGCAGTGTGACACCTGTCACTCAGCGTGGTGGGCGTGTCTCACTGCAACCAATCACAGCCGCCGGTGGGCGGGTAAAGCAGGGAATACGAGATTGATTAATGGGCGGCCGGCTTTTTCAAAAGAGGAAAAGCCGCTGGAGTTTTTATAACAGCCGTGCAGCGCTGCGCCGGAGATCGGGGAATGGTAAGTATGAGAGAGGGGGGAACTGACCGACAGACAGCTAGAGGGACAGACAGACATAGAGACCGACCGACGGACTGAGGGAGAGAACGAAACATAAAAAGAAAAAAGACTGACATCACATGAAAAAAGCACAAAACATACAGGGAACAAACAGAGATGCGTCCGTGTCACTCGGACGTGCGCACAGACCCATTGACTTTCATTGGGTCCGTGCTGCGTGTTGCGTGAATAAAACGGACATGCTGCCGTGAGACACGGACCAAAAAACGCATCACGGAGACGGACTCACGGACATAACCAAAAACGCAATTGTAACCGCAGAGATATAGTAACATTAGTGCACGTTTGGCCGTGTCTCCAGTATACACGGAAACGGACCAAACACGCACGTGTTTCACGGATGTGTGTTTCAAGCCTAAAGAATAGGCTACAACTTGATGGTCGCTGAAGCTCCAAAGATCCTCAGATTGGGACTCGGGCTCGGCAACTCCCATCTGTAATGGACCATAGGTGTGCTTGCTCTGACGTTGCTCCATTCATTGTCTATGGGACAGTTGGAGAATTCGGAGCCTTTCACTTGTTTTTTTCTGGACTCATGAATAGGATGAAGGTCGAGTATACGCACAGCTGCACTATTCGAGACAGGGATGCTGAGCCATAATCTCAGAAATCTCAGAAACTCTGAAACCTGAATGATAATAAAGTTATTCCCTATTCTTTGGATAGGAGACAGCTTATTTTTTTGGGGAAGCCCTTTAATCTCTGCAAAGAGGTTCAGACTTTACTAGTTGGTTACTCAGAGATGAATTGCTCCAGAATAGATAGTTGTGCAATTGATAGCTGATACAGCTAAAGAAATAATCAGGACAAATCCAGGTTGGCACCAGGCAGGGGTGCGCCTATAGAGCCCATAATATATTTGTGACACAATCTAAGAGAGGTATGATTGTGGCTACCGCATGGAGACACCATATGGCGGTGCAGCACGTGACTGCAGGTCTGTCACATAAATCCATAGGCAGCCCATATATTCCTTCAGGGTGTATGATAAGGATGTGATTCTCCACAATGCCTTTTGGATTACAACTTTTGCGCTATCGCAGCCCATCCGATATCT